>NW_028296641.1:281084-541084 GCF_055471065.1 Atractosteus spatula
AGTCCAGCTCCTCTGTATCTTCACATTAACACTCCCTCCTCATCCTCAGATCTGTAGAGTAACTGTAGAGACACTCAGTCCAGCTCCTCTGTATCTTCACATCAACACTCCCTCCTCATCCTCAGATCTGTAGAGTAACTGTAGAGACACTCAGCCCAGCTCCTCTGTATCTTCACATCAACACTCCCTCCTCATCCTCAGATCTGTAGAGTAACTGTAGAGACACTCAGTCCAGCTCCTCTGTATCTTCACATCAACACACCATCCTCATCCTCAGACCTGTAGAGTTACTGTAGAGACACTCAGTCCAGCTCCTCTGTATCTTCACATTAACACTCCCTCCTCATCCTCAGACCTGTAGAGACACTCATCCCAGCTCCTTGGTATCTTCACATCAACACACCATCCTCATCCTCAGACCTGTAGAGTAACTATAGAGACACTCGGTCCAGCTCCTCTGTATCTTCCTCACCGCACTGTGCTGAAACCAGGGGAGGCCGAGTCTGTGAGTCCGCTCTGCTGGGAGCTTGATGCTGGATGCTGGACGCTGAGCAAGTTTCCTGTACCACTTCCTGAGGCAGCAGGGGGGCTGTGCGCAATGACAGAGCAGGATGGAATTGTGAGGAATTCCTTCGGAATGAGCGTCCCAGGGACGGGCGGGACCGCTCCGTAGCGGAGAGGAAAGAGAGCCCCACAGGGAGCAGGCTTGTTCTGAGAAGTGTTGCTCCGTTTTTCTGACCTCTGCATAGATTGCAGATTTCTGAGACAGGCAGTGCGGATGAATGCCAATGGCCTGGTTCGGACTGACTGGGGAACTGTGAATGGCTATCTTGGCCGTCCGGCACACTGACAGTCTGACACACTGACAGTCTGGCACAGTCACCTACTGACACAGAGCCTGACTGACACTGGAGAGTTAACAATCTGACACTGTGACTGACACACTGACAGTCTGACACAGTGACTGACTGGCACTCTGAGTGACTGGCACACTGACTGAGTGACACCCAGCTTTGCACTCTGACAGTCTGACTGACTGGCACTCTGACTGACTGGCACTCTGACTGGCTAACTGGCACTCTGACTGACTGGCACTCTGACTGGCTAACTGGAACTCTGACTGACTGGCACTCTGACTGGCTAACTGGCACTCTGACTGACTGGCACTCTGACTGGCTAACTGGAACTCTGACTGACTGGCACTCTGACTGGCTAACTGGCACTCTGACTGACTGGCACTCTGACTGGCTGGCTAACTGGCACTCTGACTGACTGGCACTCTGACTGGCTGGTTGGCACTCTGACTGACTGGCACTCTGACTGACTGGCACTCTGACTGGCTGGCTAACTGGCACTCTGACTGACTGGCACTCTGACTGGCTAACTGGAACTCTGACTGACTGGCACTCTGACTGGCTAACTGGCACTCTGACTGACTGGCACTCTGACTGGCTGGCTAACTGGCACTCTGACTGACTGGCACTCTGACTGGCTGGTTGGCACTCTGACTGGCACGAAGCTCCTGGCAGCAGCAGGGTGTACAGCGGGGAGGCCGAGGTGAATGAGTGTGATGGCGCTTGTACCCCCCTCTCCCCCCTCCCCGGGATCCCTGTGTCACTTCCACACCGTCACTGGAATCCTGGAATTCCAGCCTAATCTCAGGAATTCCTCAGGGCCGAGGGTCGGGGCTGCAGAGGACGGGAGGAGGGGCCTGGGAGAAATGTCCTCATGTCCGGGTGCAGCCAGGGGTGTGCTGGAATGCCTCTGAGGCTGAGATAAGGGCTGGGGGAGCTGTCCAGGCCTGTGAGCGTTTGTGTTTCCTGGTGTTTATCCGTCCTGTGAGGAATCACCATTGTCCTCAGACACACACACAACCACTCAGGCACACACACACTCTCACACTCATACACAACCACTCAGGCACACACACACTCACTCTCACACTCACACACAAACACTCAGGCACACTCACACACACACTCTCACACTCACACACAACCACTCAGGCACACACACACACACTCACACAAACACACAAACACTCAGGCACACTCACACACACACACTCTCACACTCATACACAACCACTCAGGCACACACACACTCACTCTCACACTCATACACAACCACTCAGGCACACACACACACACTCACACACAAACACTCAGGCACACACACACACAAACACTCTCTCACACACACACACACACACACACACACACAAACACTCTCCCCCAGACATCACGAGCCCCTCAGTCTGCTCTGTGTCCCAGATCTCCCAGACCTGCGCTGTTAACTGTTCGCCTGCCTCTCCAGTGCTGAGCAAGACCAGGGCCTCCACTGCAGACATGAGTGAAGAGAGACCCACACCCCAGCACCCCCAGCACTGACCTCACTGGACAGCTTTAACCCCAACATCACACCAGCACCCCCAGCGCTGACCCAACTGGACACCCCAGTGCAGTGCGACCCCCAGCGCTGACCCCACTGGACACCCCAGTGCAGTGCGACTCCCAGCGCTGACCCCACTGGACACCCCAGTGCAGTGTGACCCCCAGCACTGACCCCACTGGACACCCCAGTGCAGTGTGAGCCCCAGCACTGACCCCACTGGACACCCCAGTGCAGTGCGACCCCCAGCGCTGACCCCACTGGACACCCCAGTGCAATTTAATATTCACTGTAAATCACTGTTTGTCTACTGCTTTCTAAGAACAGGAGGCGAGTTTTTACACTTTTACACAGAGCGGGGTGGGAGTGTGGAACAGGCTGCAAGGTCATGTCGTTGAAGCCGATAACCTGGATCATTTCAAGACACAGCTGGATCAGGCAGCTACTAATGACCAAACGTGCTGGGCGGGCTGGACACTCATCTCGCCGGTAGCCTCTCTATTCTTACGGTTTAGGTCTTTTTTTTAAATAGACTTTTCCAGCTTTCGGACTTCTTACCGATAGCAGTAGTTGTGTAAAACCTTTGCTTCCCAATACATGTCCAGGTATGAATAATAACAATTGCAGATTTAAATTGTTCTGTTTAATTGGCCAGATCGTCTGCGGAGAGATTCGCAACCCAGGAAACAGGAATTAACACTTTTAAAACTGTTAGAGTGAAGACGAACGACTAAACACGACCGTCCAGGAGCGGCAGATCGTGGTTTCGTTCTGAAATTAAGCAGACGGGATGCTTCTGCGTATAATCAGTCATTTACTCCACGCTTATTCTGCAAGACTTTCCCTACCCACGCGGTGTGTGTAACGGGCAGCGTGGCTAATTTACAGTAATTTCCCGAGGAAAGTGCGTGTGTTGGTGCTGGTGTGTGGTGGGGAGATACACGGATCCCGTTGCTAGGAGCAACGACGCACAGCCCCCGTCAGTGCGTGACGCGGCCCGGAATCGTCCGTCAGGCCGGTTGCTACGGGCAACCAAGCAAAATAAGACCAAATAACAGCTGACGTGCTGTGTGTGCTGTGCAGCCGCCGAGCAGAAATTACACTAAATAAAACCAGTCACAAGCTCCTGAGTCCGGCTAGCATCCCCCACTGCTTAAGATTGTTTGTTTGTGGAGTAACCGGTGAAACTGTTGTTGCTTTTTTTTTTTTGTTAATTCCACTGATCTTGTACTGCGGGACCTATTATTTGTCCGGCAGCAAGGCCACGCTGCAGTTTTCAAGCTATTTATTTCCCCCTTTAAAGACCTCCTTCGTCTTTCTTTCCTGTCAGGCCGTGTTTACGGTGTCGTATAGCTAAATATACATTTTGCGAGCGAGCGAGCGTGTGTGTGCGTGTGTGCGTGTCTGTCTGTGTGCGGGCCCGGGTTGAACACGGCCGAGCAAGAAGGAGTCATGGGTCGGTGCTGAAGGCCCCCGGCCGCGCTCCGCACGTTCCTGCAAGTACCCGGTGTAAAACTGCACTCGCACGTCACGCCAGCGAGCTCCGCGGCGCAGCTGCACTGGGGGCCAGACTCTTCCGTAACCCCAGTCCTGCTCTCCGCTGCTGGGGTGAAGAGGGGGTCAGAGGGGGGCGGCCTCCGGAGGGGTTAACTCCCTCCAAAGACAGTGGTTCTGCTGTTACTGCTGGCCGCAGTACTACCAGTAATACTGCTACGCCTGTCGCCCAGGCTACAGAGGGGACTGCAGCTGCTCCTGGTACCTCTAGCTCTATGTGCGCAGGGGCGTTTCAGCTGGAGCAGATTCCCTGCCAGTACGCACTCAAGTGCTGCTCTGTAGTCACCTATGACGATATATTGAGGGCACCAGCGAGCCCCCCTGGGGTGGTGACCCCAGTGCCAGCTAGGTGTCACCCTCGCTGGCCTCTTGATTGAACTGCTTATTTGTTTAAAATCGGACTTTTCTGTTTTCGTCAGCTAATATGATCTTTTCTACGACCAGACTAATGCTTCAACTACTGCAGCTAATACTGCTATTCCTGCTGCAGCTCCAGCTGTGGAGTCAATAGTGCTGTTACTGCTGCAGCTCCAGCTGTGCAGTCACTAGTGATGTCACTATTCCTGCTGCAGCTCCAGCTGTGCAGTCACTAGTCCTGCTGCAGCTCCAGCTGTGGAGTCAATAGTGCTGTTACTGCTGCAGCTCCAGCTGTGCAGTCACTAGTGATGTCACTATTCCTGCTGCAGCTCCAGCTGTGCAGTCACTATTGCTGCTGCAGCTCCAGCTGTGCAGTCACCAGTGCTGCTCGTGCTACTTCTGCAACTAAAGCTGTAGCTCATGCTGCTATTAACTAGGCCTAAGCAACTGCAATTAAGACAGATGTTATCAAATAAAAACAAAGAGACTTAATCCAATCAAACCTGTTTCAAGCTGAGTTAAGGGAGCAGTGAGTAACTGACTAATGGAGCCAGCCAGTCCCACACTTTCCAGTACGTGTGTGTAAATGCATGTGTGTGTGCGGGGTTGAATGCCGAGGATCTCCTGCAACAGCAGCTCAGCTGACTTCGAGCCAGAATTTCCTTTACCAGACTCATCTGCTGCGATTTAGTTCAGGACGCTCTGATTTCCCCCCCACCCCCCGTGCGCTGTCACAAGACACCCCCACGCCCTGCCTTCTTCCTCGCATTCTCCCTCCCCTCCCTCCCTCCATGCTGTAATGTGCTGGGATTACAGCACTCTCCTCTCCACTCTGACTCATGCTGTGCTCAGCCAGGAACACACCCATCAGGCACACACTGTTAGCATGCATGTTATCCTACACCCTGTCCTCCATGCTGGCTGGCAGACCTGCCTATCTTTCTGTGCTTGACTATAGCACTGCTCTCTCCTGTGAGAATTCACCAGGCTGCTATCTCCTGTGTAAATTCACCAGGCTGCTCTCTCCTGTGAGAATTCACCAGGCTGCTCTCTCTTGTGTAAATTCACCAGGCTGCTCTCTCCTGTGAGAATTCACCAGGCTGCTCTCTCTTGTGTAAATTCACCAGGTGCTCTCCTGTGTAAATTCACCAGGCTGCTCTCTCTTGTGTAAATTCACCAGGCTGCTCTCTCCTGTGAGAATTCACCAGGCTGCTCTCTCCTGTGTAAATTCACCAGGTGCTCTGTACGAGTGTCCAGCGGTCTGCTGCACTGGCTGGGCGAGTCGAGGTCTGTGTGTTTGTGTGTGTGTAAACAGCCAGTGGGACTGGAGCTGTTGCGGTGTGCTGTAGACTCGAGGGTGTGGGCCGTGGCATGGCGTGGTTAAGTCTACCGCCCGGCCGAGTACTCTTTGTTCAAGAACTCCCATTTACATACAGGTAAACACACGCCCACACCACACTGAACACACCCAGCTCCCGCGCTGACAGCGCTGCAGTGCTGCAGAGACACACACACCCAGCTCCCGCGCCTGCACAGTCATTCATTTCGGTCTCCCCCCACACGCCCGACCGCACTCACCTGCGCGAGGGGGAAAACTATCGGGTTAAAGCCTACAGTGGGAACGTCACAATATAAACAGGGTGGGGGGGGGGGTCCCCTTTGTTTGGGCTCAACCAGCCAAGTATGTCTGGCCACTCAGGAGTTAACTGATCCAGGGGTACCCTCTAGACCCTTTGTCTGAAAGAAGCTGGGGAACTGGCTTGTTAGAGACACCCGCCACCCTTTGTGCAAAGAGGCGACTCCTGCTGTTGCCTTTGATAGCAGTTCCCTGCAGCTTCTGCTGCTGACAGCTGAAGCTGCACCCTGCTGTCGGCCTCATCTGGGCCTCCGAGGCTTCTGAACGGAGAAAGTTCGACGCGGTCCACCAGTCGAGGGAGAAAACCGGTTCAGGGTTAGAGAGGTACCGCTGCAGTGGCAGCAGGCCAGTCCCACATTCCCACAGCTCCCAGCATCCTTTCCTCTGCTGAGCCCTTCCCCTCAGACAGGAGCGCAGAGGGGCGACACAGCAGAGCAGCTCCTGTTGATCTGCTGGCTCCTCGGATCAGGCACAACTCCGCAGGTTCCACAGCGCTCCCGCAGACGCAAACAAGGGGAGTGACGGCGCTTCTCTACACAAAGAGTGGTGGGGGCGTGGAACAAGCTGCCCAGCCGTGTTGTGGGAGCCGCTGTCCTGGCTTCTTTCGTGGAAACAGCTGGAAGAGACCCAGCGCCTCTCTGACAGATTAGCTGCCGAGGTGCCAAACGAGCTGTAAAACGACCAGCCTGATTGACTTCACACGCAGGTGAAGACGCTCTCCTGCGCACCTGGGGCTGCGCGCCAGGGGACCCCGCAGGGCGCCCCGCCTGGCGTGTTAGACCTCCGGCTCTGCTGCGGTGACTCAGCTCATTTGTTTCAGCTTAGTTCTGCTCTGTCCTTGCTTGCTGGATCAAACAGGGAGGGACCTGCCTGTGAGTAAGACTCTCTGTGTGTGTGTGTGTGTGTTGCATACAGGGCTGTGCAGCCAGGCTGCAGTTTCAAGAAATCCTCTAAGTCACACAATAGAGAGGACAGGAGACGCAGTGAGAGAGAGAAGATCGCAGAGAATCCCTCTGTAATAAACACACACAACAGGACAGGAGACACAGTGAGAGAGATCACAGAGAATCATTCAGTAATAAAGACACACAACAGGACAGGAGACACAGTGAGAGAGAGGAGATCATAGAGAATCCCCCAGTGACAAACACACATAACAGGACAGGAGACACAGCGAGAGCCTCTCTCTCCCAGTGGGATAGGGTCAGGGTATTTTTATCACACTGGAAGGCTTGGCCTGTTCACAGTCAGGGAATCCTTGGGGCAAATCTTTAATTCCACAGAGAGGGAGTTTTCTGTCGGCCTCTAGACATCACAGCCCCAATTCTGTGAATTGATAGGAACGGGAGACCGATGACTGTCGCCATGATTCAACCAGCTCTTTGTCCCGGGCTTAACGTACAGCTCTCTTCTGCAACTCGCTGGGCTGGGGCGTGTGTGATCTTGCACTGCTGTTAGCAATGTCTCTCCTCCAGTCAGTGTGACTCTGCTGTGATCTCTCAGTGAGAGCTGGGTCTCTCCTCCAGTCGGTGTGACTCTGCTGTGATCTCTCAGTGAGAGCTGGGTCTCTCCTCCAGTCAGTGTGACTCTGCTGTGATCTCTCAGTGCTCAGTGAGAGCTGGGTCTCTCCTCCAGTCAGTGTGACTCTACTGTGATCTCTCAGTGCTCAGTGAGAGCTGGTCTCTCCTCCAGTCGGTGTGACTCTGCTGTGAGCTCTCAGTGAGAGCTGGGTCTCTCCTCCAGTCAGTGTGACTCTGCTGTGAGCTCTCAGTGAGAGCTGGGTCTCTCCTCCAGTCAGTGTGACTCTGCTGTGATCTCTCAGTGAGAGCTGGGTCTCTCCTCCAGTCAGTGTGACTCTGCTGTGATCTCTCAGTGCTCAGTGAGAGCTGGGTCTCTCCTCCAGTCAGTGTGACTCTGCTGTGATCTCTCAGTGAGATGGGGTCTCTCCTCCAGTTGGTGTGACTCTGTTGTGATCTCTCGGTGAGAGCTGGATCTCTCCTCCAGTCAGTGTGACCCTGCTGTGATCTCTCAGTGAGAACTGGGTCTCTCCTCCAGTCCGTGTGACTCTGCTGTGAGCTCTCAGTGAGAACTGGGTCTCTCCTCCAGTCCGTGTGACTCTGCTGTGAGCTCTCAGTGAGAGCTGGGTCTCTCCTCCAGTCAGTGTGACTCTACTGTGATCTCTCAGTGAGAGCTGGATCTCTCCTCCAGTTGGTGTGACTCTGCTGTGATCTCTCAGTGAGAGCTGGATCTCTCCTCCAGTTGGTGTGACTCTGCTGTGATCTCTCAGTGAGAGCTGGGTCTCTCCTCCAGTCAGTGTGACTCTGCTGTGATCTCTCAGTGCTCAGTGAGAGCTGGTCTCTCCTCCAGTCAGTGTGACTCTGCTGTGATCTCTCAGTGCTCAGTGAGAGCTGGTCTCTCCTCCAGTCAGTGTGACTCTGCTGTGATCTCTCAGTGAGATGGGGTCTCTCCTCCAGTTGGTGTGACTCTGTTGTGATCTCTCGGTGAGAGCTGGATCTCTCCTCCAGTCAGTGTGACTCTGCTGTGATCTCTCAGTGCTCAGTGAGAGCTGGTCTCTCCTCCAGTCGGTGTGACTCTGCTGTGATCTCTCAGTGAGAGCTGGGTCTCTCCTCCAGTCAGTGTGACTCTGCTGTGATCTCTCAGTGCTCAGTGAGAGCTGGTCTCTCCTCCAGTCAGTGTGACTCTGCTGTGATCTCTCAGTGCTCAGTGAGAGCTGGTCTCTCCTCCAGTCAGTGTGACTCTGCTGTGAGCTCTCAGTGAGAGCTGGGTCTCTCCTCCAGTCAGTGTGACTCTGCTGTGATCTCTCAGTGAGATGGGGTCTCTCCTCCAGTTGGTGTGACTCTGTTGTGATCTCTCGGTGAGAGCTGGATCTCTCCTCCAGTCAGTGTGACCCTGCTGTGATCTCTCAGTGAGAACTGGGTCTCTCCTCCAGTCCGTGTGACTCTGCTGTGAGCTCTCAGTGAGAACTGGGTCTCTCCTCCAGTCCGTGTGACTCTGCTGTGAGCTCTCAGTGAGAGCTGGGTCTCTCCTCCAGTCAGTGTGACTCTACTGTGATCTCTCAGTGAGAGCTGGATCTCTCCTCCAGTTGGTGTGACTCTGCTGTGATCTCTCAGTGAGAGCTGGATCTCTCCTCCAGTTGGTGTGACTCTGCTGTGATCTCTCAGTGAGAGCTGGGTCTCTCCTCCAGTCAGTGTGACTCTGCTGTGATCTCTCAGTGCTCAGTGAGAGCTGGTCTCTCCTCCAGTCAGTGTGACTCTGCTGTGATCAATTTTCAATTCAATTCAATTCAAGGTGCTTTATTAGCATGACCGATGGGTACAATCAGTGTTGCCAAAGCAAATGAAAGTAATGATATTTACATGAAACAAAACAAAAATAGAAGTAAAATAAAATCTACAGACATATTACAGACATTTACAACAAAGACATATTATACAATATTGACATATTCTGTAGGCGGCTGGAGCATTATTGGGAGACAGACTCACTGTTCCTCAGGCTGTGACAGGAGATCACATACTGGGCTGCCAGTTCAACTGAGTTCCCTCCTCCCTCTCCCAGTAGGATTGGGACCCGTTGTGATTCTGGCAGGTGTGGGAACTCTGGGATTAGATTTCTGAATTTCGGGAAGAATGTTTCTCTAATCCCAGAGTATCTGTCACAGTGCAGTAGGAAGTGCACCTCTGTCTCTATTTCTCCCCGCTGGCAGTGGGAGCACAGCCTGTCCTCTCTGGACAGCCAGGTCTGCCTGTGTCGCCCAGTTTCTATGGCCAGGTTGTGGTCACTGAGCCTGTACTTCGTCAGGGTCTGTTTCTGTTTGTTATTTTTTATTTTGGTCAAATATTCAGCTAGTGTGTATTGTCTGTTTAAGGTTCTGTAACATTCCAGTTTATGTTGTGTCTGTGTGTGTGTGTCCCAGTGTGTGAGATATTGCTGTTTGATCTGTGCTGTGATGTGGTTGAGTCTGGGTTGTGGTGCTCTAGCAGTGCTGTCCTGAGGCTGGTTAGTGTCGGTGTGGCTCAGGTCGGTGAGCCTCAGGACCAGCTGGCTCAGGGGGCTCTGTTTTGGGCTCAGCTCTTGGCTCAGCAGGGCTTTGTGGTGGTAGGAATTTTGGTCACTGTTTTTTAGGTGTAGCCAATACTTGAATATTCTTTTCTGTATGTTTATCAATAGTGGGTACTGGCCTAATTCGGCCCTGCACCCGTTGTTAGGAGTTCTTCTCTGCACACGGAGGATGTTTCTACAGATCTCCATGTGCAGAGTTTCTGTGGGGTGTTTGTCCCATTGGGTGTAATCCTGGTCTGTGAGGGGACCCCACACTTCACTGCCGTATAGGGCAATGGGTTGGATTACACTTTCAAGTATTTGGAGCCAGATTCTTGTTGGTGGGTTGATGTTGAAGAGCCTCTTTCTTATTGCGTAGAAAGCCCTGAGTGCCTTCTCCCTCAGTGCCTTCACTGCCAGGTCAAAACTCCCGGAAGAGCTGATGGTGAGACCGAGATATGTGTAGCTGGATGTGTGCTCCAATGTGTTGTTGTTCAGTGTGAATTTGTACCTGTTTCCCTGAGGTCTGGCTTTCTTCTGGAAAACCATAACTCTGGTCTTGTCCAGATTGACTGTCAGTGCCCAGGTCTGACAGTACTGCTCCAGCAGTGCCAGGTTCTGCTGCAGCCCCTGTTCTGTGGGCGACAGCAGGACCAGGTCATCTGCGTAGAGCAGGAACTTGATTTCTGTGTCGTGTAGTGTGAGACCAGGAGCTGCAGACTGCTCCAACATTCCTGCTAATTCGTTGATATAGATATTGAACAGTGTTGGGCTCAGGCTGCAGCCCTGTCTCACCCCGCGGCCTTGGGTGAAGAATTTAGTCCTTTTGTTTCCAATTTTCACTGCACATTTGCTCTCTGAATACATTGATTTAATTATGTCATACACTTTGCCCCCTATGCCGCTTTGGAGTAGTTTATAAAACAATCTCTCATGCCAAATCGAGTCAAATGCTTTTTTGAAATCGACAAAGCAGGCAAAAATTTTTCCTTTGTGTTTTTGGTGGACGTGTTTGTCTATCAGTGTGTGCAGGGTGTAAATGTGATCAGATGTGCGGTGATCTGGCAAGAAGCCAGTCTGACTTTTACTCAGGACATTTTGTTCGGTAAGGAAGGCCAGTATTCGTGTATTCAGGATACTGCAGAATACCTTCCCCAGGTTACTGTTCACACAGATGCCCCGGTAGTTGCTGGGATCGAGTTTATCTCCACTCTTATAGATGGGCGTGATCAGTCCTTGGTTCCAGGCCTCGGGGAAACATCCAGCTGTCATGATGAGATTGAGGAGTTTGAGCAGGGCTTGTTGCAACTTTGGGCTGCTGTGTCTCAGCATCTCATTTATGACACCATCATGGCCACAGGCTTTGCGTGGTCTGAGGGCCTGGAGTTTGTCCAGTAGCTCCTGCTCAGTGATTGGGGAGTCTAAGGGGTTTTGGTTGTCTTTGATGGCCAATTCCAAAATTTTGAGTTTTTCATAAATGGTGTTTTGGTCTGATTGATTTGTATTTGGGAGCTTTTCATACAGACTTTCAAAGTATGTTTGCCAGATTGTTCCATTTTGGATGGCCAATTCTTCTGGTTTTGATTTGTTTAAGTTGTTCCACTTCTCCCAGAAACAGTTCTGATTTAGTGACTCCTCAATTTCTGCAAGTTGTTTGTCTATGTATGTGTTTCTTTTCTTTTTCAGCGTGTGTTTGTAAAGTTTTACCATGTCACAGTACCTGAGTCGCAGATCTGTGTTGTGTGGTTGTCTGTGTTTTTCATTTGAGACTTTTCGTAGTGCATTTCTGATGTTTTTGCACTCCGTATCAAACCACTTTTCTTTTGCTTTTGTTTTTTGGTAGTTTTTTGATTTAGTTGTTTTTAGCTTAGATTTTGATGCTAGTTTGTGGAATAGGTGATTTAGTTTTTGTGTGGCCAAGTTGATGCCTAATTTGTTGGTTTGATACGGAGTGTTTAGGAATGTGTCCATCAGTGTCTGAATTTCGTCATCGCCCAGTGCAGTTTGGTATCTGTCCAGGCTGTCTGTGTCCCATCTGTACGCCTGGTTGAGGTCGTACAGCTGGCTGGGCTGTGTCCGTGTGTCTCTGTACTGGTGTGCTCTCTTCATGTAGAGTGTGATCTGGCTGTGGTCGGAGAGGGGAGTTTGTGGCCTGACAGTGAAGGCACTGATACAGGAGGGGTCCAGGTCGGTGATGGCGTAGTCCACCACACTGCTACCCAGAGCTGAGCTGTAGGTGAACCTGCCTAGAGA
This sequence comes from Atractosteus spatula, assembly GCF_055471065.1. Taxonomy (NCBI): domain Eukaryota; kingdom Metazoa; phylum Chordata; class Actinopteri; order Semionotiformes; family Lepisosteidae; genus Atractosteus; species Atractosteus spatula. The sequence goes on from NW_028296641.1 coordinate 293,338, forward strand.
GTCCCCTCTAGTCCTGCCGTTGACGATGTACAGGCCCAGCCCTTGACAGAGCTGCAGCAGCTCGCGCCCGGTGCTGTTGACCGTAGTGTCATGGCTGCACCTGTGTGAGGTGACCGGTGTGTGGTACAGAGGGGATTGTCCGAATATGTGAGTGTTTCCCTGTGTGCTGGTGAAGTCTGCCAGTGTGCCTGTTCGTGCGTTGAGGTCACCATAGAGCAGCACGTTTCCCTGGCCCTGGAAGTGACCGATCTCCGTGTGGAGACTGGGGAGAATTCCCTCACTGTAGTAGGGGGATTCTGAGGGCGGGATGTAGACAGCACACAGGAAAACCTCGTTTTCTGTACAGATGGTATTTCTTTTGATTTTAAGCCAAACTCGTGACTCTTCTTTCTTTACTAATTGTATGGAGTGACTGAGCTCCGCTCTGTACCACACAATGATCCCCCCAGAGTCTCTGCCCCGGGTGATTTGGGGTTTTTTGACCGAGGGCACCATGATCTCCTTGTAGCCTGGGGGACAGTGGGTAGCCAAGTCTCCCCGACACCATGTCTCCTGTAGGATCATGATGTCTGTCTCCTTTACATCCTTGATAAATTCAGGATCAGTGCTCTTCAGCCCAAATGCTGACGAGCCCAGACCCTGAATGTTCCACATACTTATCTTTAGAGATCTCATTGTTATCGCTTGAATTATCTTTGCAAGTTGTTATTGTTTTCTGGAACTGTATCAAATTTGTGTTGGACATTTACATCATCGACAGAAACAAGTATTGTGCTGGGTTTTTGTCTGTCGCTGTGGGTGGTGGAAGTTCAGCTCATAAGCCGGGTGCAGATGAGGTTCAGGAGCTGCCGGATTTCTCCCAACTCCAAACCGCTCGGGACTGCTGGTCTGGCCAGGGCTGCGGCGTAGCTGTGCAGGAGGGGCTCGGTCCGGCTCTGTAGTTGTGCTGGGTGGGGAGGGGTTGTGGTTCTGGTCCGGTTCAGCTGCTGGTCTGGGTGAGGGGCGTGGGGTGGGGCGCTGGTTCTGATCCTATTAGGTCGTTGGTCTGGGTTGGAGGGCTGTAGGGTGGTGCTGGTTCTGTTCTTTGTGGGTTGAGCTGGTCTGGGTTGGGGGTATGGGTGCTGGGGCGTTCCTCTGGTAGTCCTCCTGTTTCTCTCTGGGGTGCTGTTAGGGTGTCTGCCCAGTGTGGTGTCTTTCAGAGTTTTTGTGAAGAGTCCAATGGTCTGTTTTTTGAGGTGTTTATGGTCGTGTAGGTGCTGTGGTCCAAGGGTGGAGTGATGGGCCAGGTAGACGTTTGGGAGCAGGGCGCAGCACCGTGAGATCTCGGCATTGATTCTCTGGATGGTGTGGTGCTGCTCGTCCTGTCTCGGCAGCAGGGTGGAGATGACAATTCGGGCGCGAGGGAACTCCTGTATGGCCCTCTCTGCCACTCTCCTGATGGACTGGGCCACCTGCTCCCTCTGGGTCCTCAGGTCGTTGGTGCCGGTGTGGATGATGATGTGCTGAGGGGCTCCCAGTACCGACCTGGACAGCAGCTGCAGGGCCTTCTCTGTCGTCGGACACCAGAGCTTTGCTGTTTGTAATCCCGGGAAGAGCCTGTGCTCATCGATGTACCTCCCGTTGGAGTCGATGAGAAGGGCTACTTCCATGCGTCTGCCTCTGGTGTCCAGTCTGCTGGAGGGGCGCTGTGCTGCCGGGCGGGCGGCTGCTTGGGGGGGTGCAGTGTGTGAGGTGGAGGAGTTGGGTGGGGCCGGGTGTGTGTGTGGGTCACCCTGAGTGTTCGGCAAGGTGGATGTGCTTTTGGGCAGTGGAGTTGTGAGGGGATTTGGGGTGCCGGGTGCAGTGGGTGTGGTGTTTGCTACGGTGGGGGTACTGGGTAAGTGGGAGTTGGTGGTGGGGGTTGTAGGGGTGTCAGGTTGTGTGGAGGTGGGTGTGTCTTTGCGGGTTGGGGGTGGGTGTTGTGTGTTGTGTGTTCTGGGCCTCAGGGCTGTTCTGTTGCAGTCCGGGCTGCAGTGGGAAGTAGTGAGTTTCCTCAGCTGGTCTTTGAGAGTCTTGCTTGTCCTCTCCGCGAGCTGCAGCTCCTCTCTCAGCTCTGCTACTTCCGACTGCAGCTTACTGTTGTCCTGCAGCAGCTCCTCCATCTGTGCCCTGAGCTGTTTGTTGGAGGTTTTACATTCATTCTTGTGTTTGTTAACCTCGTCTCTTAGCTGTTGTGCTGTCTGCCCCTCTGTGAGTCTCCCCAGCATCAGCTCCTTGAACTCAGTGAAGTCCAGCTCCAGAGCAGAGAGTTTCTCTCTCAGGAGGCGCGCTGTGCTGTGGTCACAGGGGGGTTGGTGTGGGCTGTGTGTGTCCGGGTGGTGTGTTTCTGTGTTGCCGAGGGCTACACTCTTGCTGGGCTGTTCTGTGGCTGAGGTTGTGTTTGTGGGCTCTAAAACAGGTGGAGCTGAACTCTCCGGTGCTGTGGGCATCAGGCTGCTGGGTTTTTCTCCTGTTTCTGGGGGAGGTTTCTCCAGGTCGGCCTGTGTTTTAAGGTCTGTGAACTTTTCCTCGAAAAGCTCCAGAGCGGCCTCACTGCCCTGTATCATCACTGTACCATTGTGGTAGGTGTTGAGAGTCAGGACAGTGTCTTCTACCTCGCTGTCGCCCCCTATGGAGATTTGCCTGCCTTTGCTGATGCCCCTTCTGGTGGTGTTTGTATAATTCTTACACACAGCTGTGTGCCAGGCATTCGGATGCTCAGTAAAAAAGAGCAGGTTGGTTTTTATGTGTTTTTCTCCTGCCTGGCAGTAGTCAGCAATGAGGGTCTCTGGGTTTTCTTTCATCCAGGAGTCTTTGTACTGTTTCCTGGTCTTAACGGTTTTCACGTCCTCAGGGTACTGGAGTACTGTGCTGAGGGGGCAGGGCTGCTCCAGTGGGGCTGTATTCTGCTCTGTACTCATCTTCCTCTTTTAAATACAATGGGCCCAGGTGAGAAGAGCAAACAGACGGCCTGGCTCGGGCGTTTTGAATACAATCAGCCCCCTGTTGCTTGGGAACAGGTTCTTCAACTTTGGCCTTTTGAGTGTAGTGGGCCCGAGTGGTATTTTGTTTAATTTAAACTTTAAGGTAACTTTTTCTAAAGACTTTTTAAACTTTTATCTAGCAAAGCAGTTCAATTTTTTAGAGGCCTCTTCAAGAAAGGAGAAGAAAGAACAGGGCTTACCAGGTGTTTCTCGTGTTGATGGCTGAGTTCTTGGCTTCTCCTGATGCTGCTTCTATTTTCCCTTTCCTTCTTGTTTCCTTTGGTGTACTTTTTCTTTCTTTCTTTCTTGTCTTCTTATTCTTATTTCCTTGTTTTAATTATTCCTTTTCTGTTTGTTTCTCTTCGTCTCTTGGGGATTTTCCTTTTTGGAGTTTTTCCTCAGGTCCTTTATCCTCAGGTGTAGCTGTGTCTTATAGTTGATCTTCAGTTTTTTAGATGTTTGCTTTGTTGATTTTTTTTCCAATGGCAAATTATTTCTTTACTTCTGTAGTTTTCTTTAGTTTTGTTAGATGTCGCCTTATTCCTAGACTATTTGTTCAGTTCCAGAAAACAATAAAATCTCAAAGAAATTAGGAGCTCATCTTCTGTGCTGCCTCCTCTATATCGCTCAGTGAGAGCTGGTCTCTCCTCCAGTCAGTGTGACTCTGCTGTGATCTCTCAGTGAGATGGGGTCTCTCCTCCAGTTGGTGTGACTCTGTTGTGATCTCTCGGTGAGAGCTGGATCTCTCCTCCAGTCGGTGTGACTCTGCTGTGATCTCTCAGTGCTCAGTGAGAGCTGGTCTCTCCTCCAGTCGGTGTGACTCTGCTGTGATCTCTCAGTGAGAGCTGGGTCTCTCCTCCAGTCAGTGTGACTCTGCTGTGATCTCTCAGTGCTCAGTGAGAGCTGGTCTCTCCTCCAGTCAGTGTGACTCTGCTGTGATCTCTCAGTGCTCAGTGAGAGCTGGTCTCTCCTCCAGTCAGTGTGACTCTGCTGTGAGCTCTCAGTGAGAGCTGGGTCTCTCCTCCAGTCAGTGTGACTCTGTTGTGATCTCTCAGTGAGAGCTGGGTCTCTCCTCCAGTCAGTGTGACTCTACTGTGATCTCTCAGTGCTCAGTGAGAGCTGGTCTCTCCTCCAGTCGGTGTGACTCTGCTGTGATCTCTCAGTGAGAGCTGGGTCTCTCCTCCAGTCAGTGTGACTCTGTTGTGATCTCTCAGTGAGATGGGGTCTCTCCTCCAGTTGGTGTGACTCTGTTGTGATCTCTCAGTGAGAGCTGGGTCTCTCCTCCAGTCCGTGTGACTCTGCTGTGAGCTCTCAGTGCTCAGTGAGAGCTGGTCTCTCCTCCAGTCAGTGTGACTCTGCTGTGATCTCTCAGTGAGAGCTGGGTCTCTCCTCCAGTCGGTGTGACTCTGCTGTGATCTCTCAGTGAGAGCTGGTCTCTCCTCCAGTCAGTGTGACTCTGCTGTGATCTCTCAGTGCTCAGTGAGAGCTGGTCTCTCCTCCAGTCAGTGTGACTCTGCTGTGATCTCTCAGTGAGAGCTGGTCTCTCCTCCAGTCAGTGTGACTCTGCTGTGAGCTCTCAGTGAGAGCTGGGTCTCTCCTCCAGTCGGTGTGACTCTGCTGTGATCTCTCAGTGCTCAGTGAGAGCAGTTGACACTCCACTTTCTCCACCAAACTTAATACGCATAACAAGCAATTAATTTGAGCCTGGGTGATAAACACACAAGGGCTCTGTGGCGTCTATTTAAACTGTGAGGTAATTATTTTGCTGCTGGGGGTGTTTTCACAGCGCGCGGAATGCGGAGAGACAGTCACGTCTCTAACCCTGTTATTAGCGTTCACGCGGCGTCTCGGGCTGTGTTAGAAGTTTTTTTTTATCTGCGGGGATGCTGTATCAACAAGGCAACTGGGTGGAGCTTTTACCAGCACAATCCAGTGCGCTCCCAGTCTCCCGTGCTCTCCCCCTCTCGCCCCGAAAGCCTGACGGCGCGACCTGCGAACCGACTGCCGGCCCCGGGGGCTGCTGGAGCCGCTCGAGGCCTCCGCACGCCCCCCGGAGCCCCGTTTTCTCCTTCCGCCGTCGCTGGTGACACGTGTCCACGGCCGGGGGGACCCAGGAGGAGCAGCGCGCAGACCCGACCAGTTCAAATGCAAATTAAAAACAGTCGCACGGGACTGGTTTTTTTAAAACCCCTGTCGCGTCTCAACTTTGTTTTGTTTTGTTTTGTCGGGCATGAAAAGTTCAGGCGCTCACGGGAACTTGTATTTTTACAAGAGCCTCGGGAGGTGGCGGTGTTCTCCAGCCAGCGCCGGTACCGGTACCGGAGCCTCGGCCCAGTATCAACGCCAGCCGAAGCCGCTGCTGTGAGCGAGCTCGGCCGAGCCTCTCTCTGCGCTGTCTGTACTCATCCAAAAAAAACCCCACCGGCCACTCCCTTCCACCCCCCTCCTCCTCCTCGCTCGCCGGCCCCTCCCTCTCTCCCTGTCTCTCTCTGTGCCCCCCCCCCTCTCCGCCGGGCAGTACAAGAGCCCAGCCCAGGCGACGGGCTCGGCTAGTCTCCTGCGCGCAGCCCGGAGGAGCGAGAGACCAGTTCTGATCACACACGGGGCAGCGAGACCGCCGCAGCCAGGCGCCGACGGAGGGAAACGACAAACTGGGGGGACAGGCTTCGGGAGTTAGAACCAGCGCGGCGCAGGCGAGAAAACTTTTTTTTTAATTATTTAACTTTTTTCAGAAACTTTTTTTAAAAACACTTTTGGGTCGTCCACCCCCCCCTCCCCCCTCCTTCCACACCCACAAACTATTCCGTCCGAGAAGGAGAGAGACTGGATTGCAGGATGCGAGGACTGGCGTGCTGAGAGACAGGTACGGCGTTATTATTATTTTTATTATTATTATTATTATTATTATTATTATTATTATTATGCGTCGGCTGGCCGTGCTGCAGATGGGAGTGGCAGTTCTCGTGAAGTGGGGGTGACGCGGGAGCTCGCGGGGGTGCCGTGGCGTGGGGAGTGGTCGTCCACGTGTCCAGGTGCAGGGCGCGGGGGACCCTCCCTGCACGGTCCGGGCTGTGGGACGTGCGCGTGTTTGCGTGTTAGCGAGGGTGTCGAGTTTGTTGCGCAAATGGATACTGTTGTACTGGTGAAGCCCAACAGCGCCCTGTCCGGCCAGCCACGCCTGGTTACCCGAGGGCGTCTGGACACTGGACTGGACATCTGGGGTGACTGGACACTGGCTGTACATCTGGACACTGGACTGTATATCTGGACACTGGGGTGTCTGGGTACTGGACTGTTTATCTAGGGACTGGGGTGCCTGGACACTGAGTTGTACTGGTACTGGGGGTCCTGGACATGGAACTGCACATCTGAAGATTAGGGTGTCTGGACACTGGACTGTATATCTAGATACTGGGGTTCTGGACGCTGGACTGTATATCTGGGGGGTCTGGACGCTCGATTGTATATCTGGGGACTTGGGGTGTCTGCTCACATGACTGTGTATCTGGGTGCCATTGTTACTGCACACTGTGCTGTGCATCTGGGGGGTCTGGACACTCGATTGCACATCCGGATACAGGGGTGTCTGGACACTGTACTGTATATCTGGGGGGGTCTGGACGCTCGATTGTATATCTGGGGACTTGGGGTGTCTGGACACTGCAGTGTGTATCTGGGGGGTCTGGGCGCTGGACCGCTTCTCTAGGTACTAGGCAGGGTGTGTGCACACTGTGTATCTCCTGGCTTTCATTCCACAGAGAGAGTGGCGTGTAAATGCGTTATTCGCACGCGTGACTGGGATTTCGGAACCTTTCCTAGTTGGCGTGGGAGAGGCCAGGGACCGCGGGATCTAGCCTGGGCTTCTCGAACACAGACATATTAAAAGCCTGGATGCCGAGAGCCGTATCCAGGCCCCTCTCACGGGGGAGCGGAGCTCGGGAACTCGGGAAACGGGAACGTGTTTTCCCCGCGAACACGGCCGAGTATTCCCAGCGCGCAAGTCTTCCGGAGTGGCAACGTGGAAAGACGGGCCCGCGCTCTCCCACACTGGCGAGCTCTGTTCTCGGCTGCAGTCGCCTCCCGGCTGCAGTCGTGTTGTGGGCGTGGGCGGCGACCCTCCGGCTGCTGCGGGGAAACTCACGGGCGAGTGTGTGTACCCCCGAGATGTCCCTGTGGGGCGCGATTCCTCGGCCCCACCCCGCGCGGGTTCGAGTCCGGCCCGGGTCCCAATCGGGACGGGCTGCCCGCCCCGCCCCGCTCAGCGCCTCAGGCACAGCCGCCGCCGCCGCTGCTGGTGCTTTCTAATTCAAATTCTCGTTTCCCTGCGAGGAAAGGGAGCCCGAGCACACCCGCCAGGGAAAGCGCCTCGCCCCTGCTCCTCTCCCCCCCCTCTCCCCTCTCTCCTCCTCTCGGAGCTGCGCGGTGTCTCCGCCTGGGTGGAGCCGCCCAGCTCGCTCGCTCGCTCAGCCTGGGAATCCGGCCAGGGCGGGGAGGAGGAGGAGGAGGGACGGAATGTCGCGGTTTGGAAACACTGACTAATTGGAACCAGGTTCTGAGGAAAGGCGAGGAACGACCGCGAAAACGGGCTGGGAGCGACGGGACCTGCAGCCGGTGCGAGGCCCGTCCGTTTCACGGCGCTGTCGCGTCCCGGGTGTCGTTTCCGCGAGACGGCGTGGGGACCCCGCGGACCCGGCTGCTGTTGCCAGCTGGAAGAGTTTCGTGTTCCGGGCGGTCTGCGGGCGCAACTCCCCCCCCGCGGGCTGACAGAAAACCGTCCTGCTAGCTTCCTCCTGCTCCTCTTCCTCACCAGGCCCCCGGTGCGTTGTGGGATTTGTCTCTGAGAGGCTGGCTGCCGGTTTCCTGGGGGGTTCTGGGCCCAGCTCACGGGTTGAATTTCTCGGGGTGATGTCCTGAATGGGGGGGGGGTCTCCTGACTCGTACCCTTGCGCAGATGTCAAAAGGCAGCCGTGGCCCCCAGCAGCAGATTGTGGGGGTGTGGAACAAGTTGTTGACGCCGATCCCCTGATTTCTGCCAGGACACAGCTGGATGAGCTCCTCCAGTCAGGACAGGTGGCCCTTTACACAGAGGGTGGCGGGGGTGTTGATCGAGCTGCCCAGCCCTGTTGTTGACGCCGATACCCTGGTTTCTGTCAGGACACAGCTGGATGAGCTCCTCCAGTCAGGACAGGTGGCCCTTTACACAGAGGGTGGCGGGGGTGTTGATCGAGCTGCCCAGCCCTGTTGTTGACGCCGATACCCTGGTTTCTGCCAGGGCACAGCTGGATGAGCTCCTCCAGTCAGGACAGGTGGCCCTTTACACAGAGGGTGGCGGGGGTGTGGATCGAGCTGCCCAGCCCTGTTGTTGACGCCGATACCCTGGTTTCTGCCAGGGCACAGCTGGATGAGCTCCTCCAGTCAGGACAGGTGGCCCTTTACACAGAGGGTGGCGGGGGTGTTGATCGAGCTGCCCAGCCCTGTTGTTGAAGCCGATACCCTGGTTTCTGCCAGGGCACAGCTGGATGAGCTCCTCCAGTCAGGACAGGTGACCCTTTACACAGAGGGTGGCGGGGGTGTTGATCGAGCTGCCCAGCCCTGTTGTTGACGCCGATACCCTGGTTTCTGTCAGGGCACAGCTGGATGAGCTCCTCCAGTCAGGACAGGTGGCCCTTTACACAGAGGGTGGCGGGGGTGTTGATCGAGCTGCCCAGCCCTGTTGTTGAAGCCGATACCCTGGTTTCTGTCAGGGCACAGCTGGATGAGCTCCTCCAGTCAGGACAGGTGGCCCTTTACACAGAGGGTGGCGGGGGTGTTGATCGAGCTGCCCAGCCCTGTTGTTGACGCCGATACCCTGGTTTCTGCCAGGGCACAGCTGGATGAGCTCCTCCAGTCAGGACAGGTGGCCCTTTACACAGAGGGTGGCGGGGGTGTTGATCGAGCTGCCCAGCCCTGTTGTTGACGCCGATACCCTGGTTTCTGCCAGGGCACAGCTGGATGAGCTCCTCCAGTCAGGACAGGTGGCCCTTTACACAGAGGGTGGCGGGGGTGTGGATCGAGCTGCCCAGCCCTGTTGTTGACGCCGATACCCTGGTTTCTGCCAGGGCACAGCTGGATGAGCTCCTCCAGTCAGGACAGGTGGCTCTTCTTTACATAAAGAAGCTTTTTTCTTTTGGTGCAGAGGGGCGCCTGACAACCCCCCAGATTCTGACACCCACCCTCACCCCAGGACATCAGTCTGGTGGTGATGTGTGTGTGCCTGGGCCCACAATCCACTTGAGCAGCGTGTGTGTGTGAATCTCTGAGGGTGTGTGTGTGTGGGGGTCTGTGTGTGTGTTTGTGCACATGGGCACCGAGGCCTGGCGCTCGGCAGTGTGAGCAGGAAGCCGTGGGGCTGCACACTTCCTCTCCTGTTTCCTACGCCTGGGGGTGCAGCAAGCTGGGCAGGTCCCCCGCGTGCTGGGCTAGCTGGGCTAGCTGAGGCGCTGGGGCTGGTAGCTGTGGTATCTGGGGTAGCTGGGGCTGGTAGCTGGGGTAGCTGACTGATTTATTTTCGTCGGTGTTGTTTTCTGCTGCGGTTCACTGTTCTGGGGCTCCAGTCCGATCTGCTCTGCTCTGCTCTGCACCCCTCCCTCCTGCGGGGTCCCCGAGACTGCCCTCCCCCCGGGCAAACGGAGAGACGGGGGGCTGGCGGACAGAGGGGAGCTCCTCGACAGCAGGCCGGGTGTTCGGGGGGGTCAGGAAGCGCAGGCAAAGCCCAAACACCCCGCTGCCCCCCCCCCCCGCAGGCTGAGTCATCAGGCCTGGTTCCGCGTGGAAAACCGGAACGTGAAACAAGGGCGTGTCTGTGCCAGCGGCCGGGTGGTCACGCTCACGGGCAACGCCCTGCAGCAGGAGCCCAGCCGGGCCGGCGGGTCGGGTCCGGTCCTGTTAGACCAGGAGGACAGCCGGGCTGGCGGGTCGGGTCCGGTCATGTAAGACCAGGAGGACAGCCGGTCCGGTGGGTCGGGTCCAATCCTGTTAGACCAGGAGGACAGCCGGTCCGGTGGGTCGGGTCCAGTCTTTTCTTACTCTGCGTTCCCAGTTGGAGCCCCAGCTCTGCCTTTCACTCCCTGCGTCCCCCAGAGTGAGAAACCTGACCCCCTTGTCCTCTGTCTCTCTGGTGAGACGTCGGACCCAGGTCCTGCTGTCCAAAACCCTGCAGCAGCAGCAGCAGCAGCAGCAGAGACACCCGTCCTTGGCAGCGCTCGTCCCCTCTCTCCCCCCCCTCCTTACTCTCCTCGTCCTTCTGATGAGGCCCAGCTCCTGCTGTAGGAGACTTTACTGCAGCAGCTGCTGATCGTGCTGTAGTTCGCCAGCCAGTCTCTGATTGCGGCTCTGTCCCTCTCGTCGTGTGCTGGTCCGCCAGCCAGCCAGCAGCAGAATGCCTGGAACGCAGTAGACTTGTGAGGAATGGCAGAGCTGTGACGGGGCCAGGGTGTTTATATCTGTGTGTGAGAGAGAGAGGGAGGGAAGCGGTCTGCGTGCGTGTGAGTTTCTGCAGTAGGCAGGGGGCACACAGGGAGGGGCCGGTCAGAGGTCAGAGGTCAGAGGGAATTGTTCTCTGTAGCAGGGCTATATAAGGGATCCCTGGCAGAACTGACTATTTACAACCCCATTAACGCCACCCCCCCCCCCCAACACGCACACACACACTGCCCTCCGCTGTCCAATCAGCGAGCCGTGCTCTTGAGAAGAAAAGGAGAGAACGGAGCGTCTGTTCCAGCTCGTCTGTGATGTGTCTGTCAGACACCCTCCCTGTCTCCCTCCGTTTGCATACATAGGCTGCAGAAATGATTTGCGAAGTATTCGCTAAATGACGGTCCGCGAGCGAGAGTCTTCCAGCCCCTGTGCTGAGTTTGTCACACTAGTGCTCAGTGTGAAATGTACTGTAACAAGACGTGATTCACTTCAAGACAAATACAAATCTGAAAGTAAGATTCCACACATTCCAGAGGGTTCTGCAAACTGCAACAGATATTGCAGCAGAGAGAAATACTGTCGCCTTCCACTTATCTGAAACCTGGCTCTGCACTGGGGTGTCCAGTGGGGTCAGTTCTGGGGGTCACACTGCACTAGGGTGTCCAGTGGGGTTGATTCTGTGGGCTAAACTCTCACTCAGCCAAGCCCGTAGTTTGAAAAATCCAGCGCACAAACTCCTCTGAGATTGTCATCTGCGTTTTCACGCCCGTGTATAGACAGCGCTCTGCTCCAGCACTGGTGTCTCGGGAGGAGCCTGGCTGTGCCTGCGGGCTGGAGTTCCTTCAGCTCTTCCTCCGATAGGGCAGGAGATGAAACCCTCCCCTCCTCTCACTGTGTTCAGCTTTGGTCAGTCTCCTGGCTTGCACACCTGTGCTCAAGGAGACCGACTCGTACTCCTCTCGCTCAAGTTCAGAAGCTTCAGAGGGGCTTTAAGTGTTAGAAAAGCATTAAGAATTAGTAAACCTTTACAAATGTTCAGGACAACAGCATTCGGATTGGAGTTCCCTCCTCCCTCTCCCAGTAGGATGGGGACCCGTTGTGATTCTGGCAGGTGTGGGAACTCTGGGATTAGCTGTGTAAATTTGGGGAAGAATGCTTCTCTAATCCCAGAGTATCTGTCGCAGTGCAGTGGGAAGTGCACCTCTGTCTCTATTTCTCCCCACTGGCAGTGGGAGCACAGCCTGTCCTCTCTGGACAGCCAGGTCTGCCTGTGTCCAGTGCCCGTGTCCAGTCGGTGGTCTGTCTCCCTGTCTCAGAGCGTGCCGCCTGCGGTCTCCCTGCTCCTGTCTGCTCTTGTTCCACGCGGAGAAGTGTCTCAGCAGGGAGGAATGAGACGTTGTGAAAGACAGACCTTGCAGTCAGATTGCCGGAGCCGCCCCAGCCTGCGAGAGAGAGAGAGAGACAGCGGGGATGGGTGGAGTCCGCCTGGGATCGCTCCTCTCCTGGCTCTGTCGGCCTTCGAGTTTCCCCTCTGGGGTCAGTGCTGCCCAGGCCCCCGGTCACTCAGCCACACGGCCTGTGGCCAGCGCTCTGCTCAGAGACCTGTCCAGCCGGTCCTGGGGCCCCCCGGCAGGGACTCTCTCCCCGCCCCCCGCCTGCTCTGGGAGCCCAGAACTGTTGTCGTCTGTCCGTTCCCCTGTTTGTCTCCCTGTCTGTCAGTGCAGTAACTGGTCTGACTGACTCCTCTGCTCGCAGTGTTGTTGTTGTAGTCCACAAGCTTGTCATACAAGCCATCCCTGAGCAAGTAACCCGTGTGCTGGGTCTGACTGGGATTGTGTGGCCTGTGTGCTGGGGTAGTTGTGATTATTGTGTGGCCTGTGTGCTGGGGTAGTTGTGATTATTGTATGGCCTATGTGCTGGGTCTGACTGTGATTATTGTATGGCCTGTGTGCAAGCACTCTGAAACAGAACAGGGAGCACCTCTTTACACAAAGGGCAGTAGGAGTATGGAACAAGTGCGTGACCTTCTCTTGTCTGGGACCCTAGTCCTGTTGTTCTGGTGTTTCCTGGGCAGACAGGTGAGGTGTGTGTTGTGGGCGAGCTGTGTACACACCTGCCTCTCCGTTCTCCGCGCCCAGCCCTGGTAGCGGCCCTGTCTATTTTGAGCACTGCTGTGATGGGGGGGGGTTTGAAATGACACTGGGAAATGGAGCCCTGCAGCAGGGGGAGGGGGTGGAGACGACAGCAGAGCACGCTGTCCATGCTCTCGGCACAGCGAGGCCTTGTGGCAGCAGAGCGTGTCTGCGTCAGGCCCTGCGTCTGTGCTCATCGGCATTCACCTCGGCTGCCTCCTTCTCTCCCTCCTCCATCTTCTCCTTCTTGCTGTATGGCTCCTCTTCCCTCTCCTCCTCTGCCTCATCTTCCTCCCCCTCCTCGTCCTCTGTTCCTTCCTCTTCCTCTGTTGCTTCTTTTCCCTGTCCTCCTCTTCCTCCTCCTCCCCCCTCAGTGTGCTCTGTGGCTCGATCGCTGACGTTACTCCTAAAACCTTCTCGTCTAGCCTGTGCCGGCTCTCTCAGCAGCGTAGCTCAGGGGGGTAATTAAGAGCAAGTCGTTACTTTACAGAGTTTAGGAGCTCGGGGCAGGGCAGGCTCTGACTTGAACCCATGCTGTCATGGGTGAGGATGGCTCTTTACAAACAGCGCAGACACCTCCCCATTCTTCCTGGCATCTGTCTGGACCTGTGCAGGAGGAAGAGCTCAGTGGTTTGTGAATGGGCTCACACTGCTGTCCTTGAACGTTCAACACTGGTTGTAGAGCCCAGTGAGATCAGGGTAAAAGCACAGTACAGCGCGGTAGAGCTCAGTGAGATCAGGGTAAAAGCACAGTACAGCGCAGTAGAGCTCAGTGAGATCAGGGTAAAAGCACAGTACAGCGCAGCAGAGCCCAGTGAGATCAGGGTTAAAGCACAGTACAGCGCAGTAGAGCTCAGTGAGATCAGGGTAAAAGCACAGTACAGCGCAGTAGAGCCCAGTGAGATCAGAGTAAAAGCACAGTACAGCGCGGTAGAGCTCAGTGAGATCAGGGTAAAAGCACAGTACAGCACGGTAGAGCCCAGTGAGATCAGGGTAAAAGCACAGTACAGCACCGTAGAGCTCAGTGAGATCAGGGTAAAAGCACAGTACAGCGCAGCAGAGCCCAGTGAGATCAGGGTAAAAGCACAGTACAGCGCAGTAGAGCCCAGTGAGATCAGGGTAAAAGCACAGTACAGCGCAGTAGAGCTCAGTGAGATCAGGGTAAAAGCACAATACAGCGCAGTAACGCCCAGTGAATACAGGGTAAAAGCACAGTACAGTGCAGTAGAGCCCAGTGAGATCAGGGTAAAAGCACAGTACAGCGCAGTAGAGCTCAGTAAGATCAGGGTAAAAGCACAGTACAGCGCAGTAGAGCCCAGTGAGATCAGGGTAAAAGCACAGTACAGCGCAGTGAAGCCCAGTGAGATCAGGGTAAAAGCACAGTACAGCGCAGTTGAGCCCAGTGAGATCAGGGTAAAAGCTGGAAGTGTTACTGGAGCAATCTGAGTGAAGCACTTTAGTCACACGTGTTCCCAGTTTTTCCCAAAATGACTGGACCGGCGCTCCAGGACAGAACCAGGATTGGAGGCCCCCATTGGTGGGACAGGAAGTGTCCCCGGGGGGAAGCCTGTTGGCGTTGCACGGTGGTCTGTTTCCACCCAATTGACTGCGATGCTGCGGTGTGCTGATGAAATAGATAGATAGATACTTTATTGATCCCGTGAGGGAAATTGCAGTGCAACAGCAGCTTAACACACACAACACAGCCACAGTGTAACGAATTATATAATAATGGTACAATACATACAATACAAGAGTTACTCACAGTCCGGACGCACAAGAACAAACTAGAACAGAATGCTTCCCTCCTTGCAGGTCGAGTGTGATTTCTCCCGATTCGTGTGGAGGAGTCCGTAGAGGAGCTCTGAAGACTCTTTCGAACACGTTGTTCAACAGCGGTGGTCCAGTAACATGATCCGGGAGGGGGGCTAGCTCATCTGCACAGGAGAGGTGGAGAGAGTTGGGGGGGGGGGGTCTGGGCTGGATCCGGGGCTTGGTCAGTGTGGCGTGTGTCTGTCTGCGGGAAAAACAGGAACTGAGAACCGCAGGGAGCAGGAGGATCTGAAACTAGCTGGCAGGGACCGGGAACAGAGCCAGCAGTGTTTCATATACAGTGTAGTACTCCCTGTACTGACACCCCTGGGGTACAGACTCTTACTGGACACTGTGTACAGACACCCCTGGGGTAGGCTCTGTATAGACACGCCTGGGTGCAGACTCTTACTGGACCCTCTGTACAGACACCCCTGGGTGCAGACTCTCCCTGGAGGCGCTGGGTGGCTGTGAAGGGCCGCAGGTGTGGACTCAGGTGTTGCCAGGGAGCTGTTTTGCGTCTGAATCCTGAGTCCAGGCGGCGCCCCGTCTCTCTGTATCTGGCCACCAGGCTCTATTGTCTCCTGAGCCACAGCAAACAGCGCACCCTGATAACGGCCTGTGTGCTTTTGGGGCGCGCGAGATAGCAGGCTGTTGTTCTGGGAGCCCGGCCCTGATTGGACCTGGGGGACCTGGGGGAGGGCATGGCCATTCGGGAAGAGATCTGCCCTCGGTTCTGCACAGCTGCGGCGGTGCTACTGATCAGGCAAATGAAGTTGCCCCACAGACTCCTGGAGCCACCGGTTTGCAAACAGCAATGCAAATCAGCCTGACAGCCCCGGCACGCGCGTGAGTGTGCGTGAGTGTGCCTGCGCACGTGTGTGCTTGTGAGTGTGAGTGTGAGTGTGTGTGGTTGTGGTTGTGCATGGGCGCGCGTGAGTGCGTGAGTGCGTGAGTGCGTGAGTGCGTGCGTGCTAGTGTGAGTGTGTGTGGTTGTGCGTGTGCGTGAATGCGTGCGCGTATGTGCTTGTGAGTATGCATGCATGCGTGCTTGTGCGTGAGTGTGTGTGCACGCGTGTGAGTGTGTGTGCACGCGTGTGAGTGTGCGTGAATGTGCGTGAGTGTGAGTGTGTGTTGTTGTGCTTGTGTGTGTGCATGAGTGTGAGTGAGTGTGCGCATGTGCAGCGTGTCCCAGGTGTGGACCCGAGCCCTGTGGCTGGCTGGACTCCAGAGCGTCCCTCCCTCTCCTGCCAGGCTGGTGACGGACAGGGGCCCTGCAGGACCGGGGCTGCTCGAATCCATACTGCTGCTGCCAGTGTTGACACTACTGCTGCTAGTATTATTACTGGCCCTGCTGGTATTAATACTGCTGCTAGTGTTGTTACTCGCACTGCTAGTATTGTTACTGCCCCTTCTGGTATTAATACTGCTGCCAGTATTGACACTACTGCTGCTAGTATTGTTACTGGCCCTCCTGGTATTAATACTGCTGCTGCCAGTATTGACACTACTGCTGCTAGTATTGTTACTGGCCCTCCTGGTATTAATACTGCTGCTAGTGTTGTTACTCGCACTGCAAGTATTGTTACTGCCCCTTCTGGTATTAATACTGCTGCTGCCAGTATTGACACTACTGCTGCTAGTATTGTTACTGACCCTGCTGGTATTAATACTGCTGCTGCTAGTGTTGATACTACTGCTGCTTATGCTTGTATGCTTGTACTACTGTCAGTACGGTCAGTATGACCACAGCTGCCATTGCAGTTGTTGCAGCATCAGAAATCTGCTGGTTCTGTCCCGGTTCTTCTCTGGGGAGGCCAGTCCCCACCGTCTGAATCGTTCTCATCTGAACCCAAAGGCATCGTGAAACTGCCTGACCCATGGCTGAGGTGTGTGTGTGTGCGCGCGCGTGTGACCGGCCGTCTTGTGATCGGGCGTCCCATGAGCACAAGGCTCTCCATTATGGGCCGACCTGTTTTCGGTGTCTGGGGGGGCTGTCACACGGCTGGGCGCGTGACCTGGGGCGGTGGCGGCATGGCAGTATGGCCCTGCGCGGTGAGCTCGCAGTGAAACCGGAGTGCAAACCCCACGGTCGAGACGGAGGAAACCGTCACCCCTGTAACACTCTTGGGGTGAAAGCGTCAGTCAGATGAAAATTCAATTGTTTTAACAACAGGGGGAGGATTGTGAAGACCAAGAGCAGCTGGTCATCTGTTTTCATCTCCACATAGTAGTGTTTTTCAGTGATGAAGATCATTATTAATCTGGCTGACACAGACACAGAGGAGCTGGACTGAGTGTCTCTACAGTTACTCTACAGATCTGAGGATGAGGATGGTGTGTTAATGTGAAGATACAGAGGAGCTGGACTGAGTGTCTCTACAGTTACTCTACTGATCTGAGGATGAGGAGGGTGTGTTGATGTGAAGATACAGAGGAGCTGGACTGAGTGTCTCTACAGTAACTCTACAGATCTGAGGATGAGGATCTGAGGAAGATACAGAGGAGCTGGACCGAGTGTCTCTACAGTTACTCTACAGATCTGAGGATGAGGATGGTGTGTTGATGTGAAGATACAGAGGAGCTGGACTGAGTGTCTCTACAGTTACTCTACAGATCTGAGGATGAGGATGGTGTGTTGATGTGAAGATACAGAGGAGCTGGGCTGAGTGTCTCTACAGTTACTCTACAGATCTGAGGATGAGGATGGTGTGTTGATGTGAAGATACAGAGGAGCTGGACTGAGTGTCTCTACAGTTACTCTACAGGTCTGAGGATGAGGATGGTGTGTTGATGTGAAGATACAGAGGAGCTGGGCTGAGTGTCTCTACAGTTACTCTACAGATCTGAGGATGAGGATGGTGTGTTAATGTGAAGATACAGAGGAGCTGGGCTGAGTGTCTCTACAGTTACTCTACAGGTCTGAGGATGAGGATGGTGTGTTGATGTGAAGATACAGAGGAGCTGGACTGAGTGTCTCTACAGTTACTCTACAGATCTGAGGATGAGGATGATGTGTTGATGTGAAGATACAGAGGAGCTGGCCTGAGTGTCTCTACAGTTACTCTACAGATCTGAGGATGAGGAGGGAGTGTTGATGTGAAGATACAGAGGAGCTGGGCTGAGTGTCTCTACAGTTACTCTACAGATCTGAGGATGAGGAGGGAGTGTTGATGTGAAGATACAGAGGAGCTGGACTGAGTGTCTCTACAGTTACTCTACAGATCTGACAGAGACCAGCAGTACTGGTAACCACACAGATCCCAGTTTCACAGCCTGCCCTGGTGCAGGAGTGTCTTTCTCGCCCTGTATCCCAGTTCTGGGACCATGACGTCTTTTATTTTCATTCCTCCTTGTTTTCCTTCCCTCCGTCTTGTGCGTTCCTGAGCTCTGCTGCATTCCTCAGGAAACAGAGCTCAGGGCGGGGTCTCCCCCCCCCCCCCGACACTGACTCCTGCGCTCGCTGCCAGGAATCTGTCACGTCCGTGAGAACTAGGGCTGCCCTGGGAGCGCCCCGCCCCACCCAGAGCTCCCAGCGTGAGGAGGGGGAGGAAACGGTTACTGAGGCAGAGAGCAGCTCTCTCTCCCCTGGACTGCAGAGGGAACTGGAGAGAGAGAATATGAGAGAGTGTGGAGATTGACAGCCAAGCTCTCCGGCCCCTGCGGTCCTGTGGCCCAGCGCTGTGGCCCCTGCGGTCCTGTGGCCCAGCGCTGTGGCCCCTGCGGTCCTGTGGCCCCTGCAGTCTTGTGGCCCAGCACTGTGGCTCCTGCAGTCCTGTGGCCCAGTGCTGTGGCCCCGTGTTCTGATCGCTTAACCCAGGCCCAGTAGGCGTGTCGAAGAAGGTGCCTCCATCTTGCTCAGGGTGTAGGACACTCTACTAACCCACAGCCAAATTCCTGTTTCATTACTAATGAAGCACTAATGGGTAATCACAGCCAATAGTCCAGCACTGCAGTGGAGGAACACCGCGTCCCGTCCTGTAACTACCATGATCAAGTCTAATTAGCACAGACCTCCAAGAGTTTGCTCTGTGCAACACCCCTCACGATTACTGCGGTATTTGTGTGTGATTCTCATGAAATCATTTTCCAATCCTGTGCTGAAGAGTTGCCCCTTTTAATAGAGATAATATCGTGATCAATGTAATATAATAGCCACTGATCTTTCTTTCACTTTCATGTTCTCTGTGAGCGAAACTCGGCTCAATAGCCATCCTGTGTGGGTGCTGCTGCTGCAGGACCAGCAGAGCCCTGATGCTGATGACTCTTAATTTGCGGTGTCTGGACACTTAATTGCGACTGACAGGTCGGTGTGTTTTCATCCAAGTGGGTTTTTCTAGAGCTGCAGATGCTAATATGGAAAACCATATAGGAAATGCCTTTGTTATCTCGGTCTTCAGTGTGTACAATATAGATATGAACACACAACAGGACTGGAGGCACAGGGAGAGAGAGGAGGTCACAGAGAGTCCCTCAGTAATAAACACACACAACAGGACAGGAGGCACAGGGAGAGAGAGGAGGTCACAGAGAGTCCCTCAGTAATAAACACACACAACAGGACAGGAGGCACAGGGAGAGAGAGGAGGTCACAGAGAGTCCCTCAGTAATAAACACACACAACAGGACAGGAGGCACAGGGAGAGAGAGGAGGTCACAGAGAGTCCCTCAGTA
Source organism: Atractosteus spatula (assembly GCF_055471065.1). Taxonomy (NCBI): domain Eukaryota; kingdom Metazoa; phylum Chordata; class Actinopteri; order Semionotiformes; family Lepisosteidae; genus Atractosteus; species Atractosteus spatula. Next base: position 312,413 of record NW_028296641.1, read on the forward strand.
ATAAACACACACAACAGGACAGGAGGCACAGGGAGAGAGAGGAGGTCACAGAGAGTCCCTCAGTAATAAACACACACAACAGGACAGGAGGCACAGGCAGAGAAAGGAGCTCACAGAGAGTCCCTCAGTAATAAACACACACAACAGGACAGGAGGCACAGGCAGAGAAAGGAGCTCACAGAGAGTCCCTCAGTTTTAAATGCACACAGAAGGGAGACCAGCGTCTGCAGGTTGTGCAAGCCTGCTTGAAGAGGGTGATATCAGATGTGCTCTGGGCAATAGGCAGAAGCTGGAATGTGTTTTACTGACAGTGTCACCTGCCCTGCTCACAAACAGCTCATGCCTCAGATGTTTGATTGCTCAGAGATTACAACACACACACAGCAGACTGGGAAAGCTCAGTAAATTAAGAAAGCATTGTGCAGAGTTCACACAGCTCAGCTTTCCTCATCCTGCCCCTCCTTTGTGATTCACTGTACTGTGTACTGTGCTGTGCTTTTACCCTGATCTCACTGGGCTCTACTGCGCTGTACTGTGCTTTTACCCTGATCTCACTGGGCTCTACTGCGCTGTACTGTGCTTTTACCCTGATCTCACTGGGCTCTACTGCGCTGTACTGTGCTTTTACCCTGATCTCACTTGGGTTTACATTAAAGACACATGACAGCAAACAGACACTCAACAGGCTCACTAAAACCAAAAAAAGACAAAATCTTAGTCAGCCTTATTAATTCATCCATTCAACTCCTGCCCCTGCTGTGAAATGCAGACGGGCTAATTAACGAACAGGCTCTAACGAGCTGAGCCACGGACCACAGGAATCACTGAGAGCGATGGAGAGAGAGGGAGCCCTTCCCTTCCTCCTGTGTGTCTCCTTCTCTCATCTCTGCTTACATGTTACCAGACATATTCTCTCCTCCTCTCCTATACGAATTCGAGACGATGTCTAATCTTATAATCCTTCTTACAATCACTGACTGGACGGAGTGTCTCTACAGTAACTCTTCAGGTCTGAGGATGAGGAGGGAGTGTTGATGTGAAGATACAGAGGAGCTGGACTGAGTGTCTCTACAGTTACTCTACAGATCTGAGGATGAGGATGATGTGTTGATGTGAAGATACAGAGGAGCTGGACTGAGTGTCTCTACAGTAACTCTACAGATCTGAGGATGAGGAGGGAGTGTTAATGTGAAGATACAGAGGAGCTGGACTGAGTGTCTCTACAGTTACTCTACAGATCTGAGGATGAGGATGGTGTGTTGATGTGAAGATACAGAGGAGCTGGACTGAGTGTCTCTACAGTAACTCTACAGATCTGAGGATGAGGAGGGAGTGTTAATGTGAAGATACAGAGGAGCTGGACTGAGTGTCTCTACAGTTACTCTACAGATCTGAGGATGAGGGTCTTAGGTTCCTCCTGGTCTGGGAACACTTAGTAATCAGATCTGGTAACTGCAGGGACTGTGTATCAGTCATCTGCAATATTAACAGTTCAGAGAGGCGGATTTAATGGGCATCTTTACAGTGTTCTGGCCCACCTGTGCACTATCTCTGTAATTCACTCTATTAACTTGACTTTAACCAGCCAGTAAACGCGCTGTACAGACACCCCTCTCTCCTCAGGCAGGGGGGGTCGCGGGAATGAGAATTCACTGCTCTTACAGGAGGCGGCTGTGCCGAGGTTCAGGCTGGCCCCGAGGCGTTGTCTCGTCACAGAGAGGCTGGCTTCCGGTCACATCAGACTGAAACCTCCTGCGCCTGCCTGGTGTTGCTTCTGTACAAGAGCCTCCTGCAGTTGTGAAATCCCGGAGTGGATCTGACTGCTGTGCAATGGGGAGCTAGTCTGAATATGACGTAAAACCTGGAGTGGATCAGACTGCTGCGCACTGGGAGTCTGACTGACAGCACTGTCACACCTGGAGCGGATCAGACTGCTGCGCACTGGGAGTCTGACTGACAGCACTGTCACACCTGGAGCGGATCAGACTGCTGCGCACTGGGAGTCTGACTGACAGCACTGTCACATCTGGAGCGGATCAGACTGCTGCGCACTGGGAGTCTGACTGACAGCACTGTCACACCTGGAGCGGATCAGACTGCTGCACACTGGGAGTCTGACTGACAGCACTGTCACACCTGGAGTGGATCAGACTGCTGCGCACTGGGAGTCTGACTGACAGCACTGTCACACCTGGAGCGGATCAGACTGCTGCGCACTGGGAGTCTGACAGCACTGTCACACCTGGAGCGGATCAGACTGCTGCGCACTGGGAGTCTGTTTGACTGATCTACATGAGAGTGAAGGGCCGACATGTCCGCCCCAGGCTGAGCTGGATTAGTCTCCCCTCTGGGTGTGGCTCCAGCAGACGGGACTCTCCGAAGCCAACGAGCTGAGCGGCATCACTTCCGCCTTTCCTGTTGTGGTTACGAGCAGTCCAGAACGCATGGGTTGTCACGGCGACCCATCCAAAAATACCCGTGTACACTCACACGTTGGCATGAGCTGTGGCGCGCTCGGGGGGGGGGAGCCGAGTTGCATCCTGTTCCGGCGGCGTTATCGGGCGGGCACGGACGCACGCGGGGCAGGAACAGCGCGGCAGTAAAACCGCGCCACTGCGCCACTGCGCCGTTCCCCCGGGGTTCTCGCTGGGCGGTGGGATAAAGCAGCAGCTTCCCACCTGAGCCTCTGAGTCAGGCCCTGCGCTGCCCGGGCTGGGAGAGGGGATGAGTTGGCGTCTGTCCGGTGGGGTGTGGCAGGGCGGTCTGGAGCCAGCGGGCGTGGCTGGGAGGCAGCCAATCGGGCAGCGGGGCGCGGCAAGCAGCTAGCCTCTTGACTGTCGAGATCATGCGCACGGACACTCAAACACACGCGCTTGTGCACGCACACTGAAACACACGCGCACGCACACTCACACACTCAAACACACGCGCACGCACACTCACACTGAAACACACGCACGCACACTCGCACACACTCAAACACACGTGAATGCACACTTGCGCACACTTAAACACACGTGCACGCACACTCACACACTGAAACACGCGCACGCACACTCGCACACACTCAAACACACGTCAATGCACACTTGCACACACTCAAACACACGCGCACGCACACTCACACTCGCATGTGGACACAGTGGGCGCCTGTGTGGCAGTCTGGGGGGTCATGCAGAGCGGGGATATTGGGAAGCAATAATGCATCTGTTGGACAGGCAGGCAGTATGCACAGGTGTGCACACGGATGTACAGGTACTGTCATGTGGCAGAAAGCCCTCGGCGTCTCTCTGAGCCCCTACCTCACTGTCTGTCCCATACCCCCCCTGAATCCCCCTCTCACTGTCCGCCCTTGAGTCCAGTCTCAGGGTCACCCAGCCGGTCTCTCTCTCTCGGCCCTTCCCCGCCCCCGGCTGGGCGACTCTGTGCCAAGAGCTCGCCCGGAGGAGCCGGCTTCTGAGCAGAGGAACATGGGTTGATGGCCAGGGAGAGCACAGGGAGGGTCAAACACCTACCGATCCAGCCTGTCTCTCTCTCTCTCTATCTGCCTGTCTCACTGTCCTTGCCTCTCTCTCTCTCTCTCTCTCTGCCTGTCTCTCTCTCTCTCTGCCTGTCTCACTGTCCTTGCCTGTCTCTCTCTCTCTGCCTGTCTCTCTCTGCCTGTCTCACTGTCCTTGCCTGTCTCTCTCTCTCTCTCTCTCTCTGCCTGTCTCACTGTCCTTGCCTGTCTCTCTCTCTCTCTCTCTCTCTCTCTCTCTCTCTCTGCCTGTCTCACTGTCCTTGCCTCTCTCTCTCTCTGCCTGTCTCACTGTCCTTGCCTGTCTCTCTCTCTCTCTCTCTCTGCCTGTCTCACTGTCCTTGCCTGTCTCTCTCTCTCTCTGCCTGTCTCTCTCTCTCTGCCTGTCTCACTGTCCTTGCCTCTCTCTCTCTCTCTCTCTCTCTTTCTGCCTGTCTCCCGGAATCGGCGCCATAGCAAGAGAAACCCCGCAAGGTTAGCACTGTGCTGTTTGCCCTTCCTCCACCGCTGCTGCCGAGGAGGAGGAGGAGAGTGGGTCAGGAATGCGCCGGGAGCTGCGGAGGTCTCCTCCGGGAGACCCGCCCGCCGCCCGCTGGCCGCTGGACAACCGGTCAGGCAGGGGGTGGGGGGCCGCGGCCCGGTGCTCCCCCCCCTCCGCGCTGACAGCCCGGGGAGGGGCGCGGGGCGCAGGGCGGGGCCGCTCCTGCTGCTGGGGCCCCAGGGCCAGGCGCGGCCGCTCGCTGTTGCTAGTTTTACACAACAACAAACAGAGAGAAGAAAAGAGAAGAGCAGCAGGAAGGAGAGTGGTAATGCGATCCTGCTGTCCCTCAGGGCTGCAGGGGCGGGGGGGGGGGGGGGCTAACGCCTGTGCTGCCGCAGTGGTGGCGCCACCTGGTGGTTGAAAGCAGAACCGCGTCTCCCCGATGGCGGCGGTAGAGTCACATCTGAAGGAGAAGCCTGCTCGTGGTGTAGTGATAATAATGACTTCTGCGCGGTGCTTCTTGTCACAAAGGATCTCAAGGTGCTCTTCGTAGAGGAGGGGACAGATTTCTCCCCTCGGAGACGTGTAGGCCCGCCTGAGCAAGACACAGAGGCCATTCTGCACCTGCTGCCCCACCTGGGTGACACAAAGCAGCTCCACACTGTTGTGCTGTGCTGTGGTGAGCCTTCAGCATCGCTGGTGTGTTGTGCTGTGCTGTGGTGAGCCTACAGTGTTGCTGGTGTGTTGTGCTGTGCTGTGGTGAGCCTACAGCGTTGCTGGTGTGTTGTGCTTCCAGACTCAGAGACAGTTCTTCCCACAGGCTGTCTGATGACAGCTCTACCCCCACCATCGGCTCACACTGACTTTTTTTTATGAAGGTGTCTGTTATTTAACTTGTTGTTGTTGTTGTTGTTGTTGTTCTGTTTATGTTTTTAGTGATGCCTTTAATGTCTTTGTATTGGGGCATACATGCAAATAAGCATTTCATTGCACTTGTGCACGTGACAGTAAACTGAAGTGAAGTGAAGTGTAGTGCACCCAGCATTGCTGCTCCGCCCGGTACTCTGCTGACAGCTGTGTCTGTCTGTGTCCACAGTGCTGGGAACTGATCCGAGGCTGAGACCGCACCAGAGACATTGAGCTGCAGTTTTTGCAAGAGCCCAGAGAAGAAAAAGGAGATTAAAAGTATGTGATAGAGATATTGTGTTTATTCACTGTATCACTGTGTCCACTCTGTGTGCCACTGTCCACTCTGTATCACCGTGTCCACTGTGTGTGTAACTATCCACTCCGTGTGTCCCTGTGTCCACTCCGTGTGTCACCGTGTCCACTCCATGTCCCTGTGTCCACTCCGTGTCACCGTGTCCACTCCGTGTGTCCCTGTGTCCACTCCGTGTCACCGTGTTATCACCGTGTCCACTGTGTGTGTAACTATCCACTCCGTGTGTCCCTGTGTCCACTCCGTGTCACCGTGTCCACTCCGTGTGCTGCAGATGTCAGACAGCGAGGAGCCGAGGGAGGTGCTGTTCCCGCAGTGGATGGGCCCCGACAAGCACGGCCTGACCATCGAGCAGACCACCCAGGGCGAGATCTTCGTCAAGGAGGTCAAGACGGAGTCCCCGGCTGCCCGCACGGGCAAGGTGCACCAAGGTAGGCCTCTCTGCCCCCCCCCCCCAAAAAGAAAAGCATGACAGAGGTCGGGGTCTCCTGTGTCACTTGTGTTAACCTGCGCCCCCGTTCCCCCTGCAGGTGACCAAATCGTGGGCGCCACCATCTACTTCGACAACATGAGCTCGGAGGAGACGGCCGAGCTGCTCAAGACCCTCAACCGCCACAAGGTGGGGCTGAAGCTGCAGAACCGCGGCGGAGACAAGTCCCCCTGCCGCTCCCCCGGGGGCACCCTCTCCTGGGAGGGCGGAGGCCACTGGGGGGGGTCCAGTCCTGACATCGTCCTGGTGAGTTACCCCTCCGGCGTCCCGCCGCCACCGCCTTCGATGAGCAGCCGCGGCCACCCCCAGGCAGGAAGTTAGACCTCCGTACCGGCGCCTCGGCCCCTCCCTTCCCTGTTCCCGGCCTCTGTGTCCCGGCCTCCTCCCCGAGCGTGCCAGCAGCTCCCCAGCAGCTGGGGCCAAGACGTTCCCCTGGGGTCCCCAGAAACCCGGTTCCCGTCGGCGCCGCCCGTTAGCCCCTCCCGATCTTCGCCCCCCCCCGAGGTGGCGAGCGCGTCTAGGGCCGGCGAGGGGTGGGTGCTGGACGGGACCGTCGGAGAGGCTAGAGAGACGAGAGGGGGCCTCTCAGTCGATCCTGCACCCCCACTGTGGCAGAGACCCGGGCTTGTCACCCCAGCTCTGGTCTGAACTGCAGGTCCTAACCATGTTTCCCCCTCTGTCTTCTCTTGCCCCCCTCTGTTCTCCCCCCCTCTGTCCCTCTCACATTTCCCTCCTTTGTTCTCCCCCTCCTCCTCCCCCCCCCCCCCACTCAGAGCGGCGACGATGAGGAGTACAGGCGCATCTACGCGAAGAAGATCAAGCCGCGGCTGAGGTCGGAGGACCTGGCGGAGGGGGCGGACGTGCACACGGAGCAGCACAGCAGCACCGGCAGCGACGGCAGCACCATCACCACCACCTTCACCCGGCGCGTCACCACCTACACCGTGGACCTGCCGGGCGGCGGCGCCCGCGCCGGCGACCTCGCCAGCCCCGAGTTCAAGGTCAAGGCGCCCCGCCCGGAGGACGTCCACTCCTCGCAGATCCGGGTGCCGCACATAAGCTTCGGGGGCCGTGGCGCAGAAGGCTCCAGGGAGGGAGGGACAGCCAGCGCCTCGGAGGTGCGCTGGGCCGGGGGTCTCCGCACGACGACGACGACGACGACGACGGCCGTGACTTCCGAAGCGGGGAGTGGCGGCCCGGCCGGAGACGCCAACGAAAAGACGATCCACTTCAAGGTTCCTGGGTTCGGCCTGTCCGGGGTGAAAGCCGAAGGCGTCTCTGGCGTCTCCGGCGTCGCGGCAGGAGACGGCAGCGTCCGCGTACCGGGGGGCAAGATGATCATAACGGAGACCTATCGGATCGGCGGCAGGGAAGTTGAGGTGCCCTCGTCCAGATTCTGTGGGGGCCGGGTGGACGTCACTCTCCCGGGAGCTTCGGGGGACCCCAGGATCGCGGGCGCCGCTCAGAGTGGGGATGTCAGGGTCTCGGGAGTGGGCATCAGTGGCGCGCGGGTCTCGGGATCTGGCGCGGAGGTGTCCGGGACGGGACTCGAGGCCGGCCTGAAAGCTGCCGGAGTGAAGGTCGACGTCGCTGGCCCTGGCGTGCCCTCTGTGGATGTCTCCACGTCAAAAACCGCAGGAATCAGCATCTCCGGCCCCCGACTGGAAGGAGACCTCAAGGCCCCTAAAGTTGGCATCAAGAGTGAGGTGTCTGGAGGAGCCGTCTCTACCTCCTCTCTGGATGTCTCGGCACCCCAGGTCTCCATGCCAGACGTGGACGTTAAACTGAAAGGGCCGGGCATCAGAGGTGGCTTGTCTGGTCCAAAGATATCAGGTGATGCCAATATCCCTGGAGTGGACGTCAAAGGCCCAGAGCTCAGCCTTGGTGGGAAGGTGGAGGTGCCTGGCTTCAGCATCTCCGGGCCTACAGTCAAAGGTCGCCACGTGGGTGAAGGACTTCCCAAAGCCGGTATCTCCACTCCGGAGATCCAAGGGGACATCACGGTTGCAGATGTTGACGGCAAGAAGCCAACTATCTCTGCTCCAAGGGTCTCGGTTCCTGGTATAGATATCAACCTGAGAGGGACCAAGGTGAGAGGAGACATGGAGGTCTCTCTTCCCAAGACTGAGGGTGACATCAAGGCACCAAAATTAGACATCAAAACTCAAGGAATGAACATTGAAGCTCCAGATGTTGACATCAAAGGACCTGAAGGAGGAATCAGGCTGCCCTCATTTGGTATCAAAGGTCCCACTATTAAAGGCCCAGAGGTGAGGCTACCGAAGCCTGATATTGACATCAAAGGGCCAAAGATTGAGGGAGACATCAAAGCACCGAAAGCAGACATCAAGGGACCTAAGATTGAGGGAGACATGAAAGCACCAAAAGTGGACATTAAAGTGCCTGACATGGACATTAAAGCTCCAGATGTTGACATTGAAGGACCTGAAGGTGGCTTCAAGATGCCCAAGATTAAAATGCCATCATTTGGGTTCAAAGGTCCCAAAGTTGAAGGTCCTGATGTTGACATCAACCTACCCAAAACCGACATTGACATCAAGGGACCTAAGATTGAGGGAGACATCAAAGCACCAAAAGTGGACATCAAGGGACCTAAGATTGAGGGAGACATCAAAGCACCAAAAGTGGACATCAAGGGACCCAAGATTGAGGGAGACATCAAAGCACCGAAAGTGGACATCAAAGGGCCAAAGATTGAGGGAGACATCAAAGCACCAAAAGTGGACATCAAAGGGCCTGACCTGGATGTTAAAGCTCCAGATGTTGACATTGAAGGACCTGAAGGTGGCTTCAAGATGCCCAAGATTAAAATGCCATCATTTGGGTTCAAAGGTCCCAAAGTTGAGGGTCCTGATGTGGACATCAACCTACCCAAAGCCGACATCAAGGGACCTAAGATTGAGGGAGACATCAAAGCACCGAAAGTGGACATCAAGGGACCCAAGATTGAGGGAGACATCAAAGCACCAAAAGTGGACATCAAGGGACCCAAGATTGAGGGAGACATCAAAGCACCGAAAGTGGACATCAAAGGGCCAAAAGTTGACATTGAAGCTCCAGATGTTGACATTGAAGGACCTGAAGGTGGCTTCAAGATGCCCAAGATTAAAATGCCATCATTTGGGTTCAAAGGTCCCAAAGTTGAAGGTCCTGATGTTGACATCAACCTACCCAAAGCCGACATTGACATCAAGGGACCTAAGATTGAGGGAGACATCAAAGCACCAAAAGTGGATATCAAGGGACCCAAGATTGAGGGAGACATCAAAGCACCGAAAGTGGACATCAAAGGGCCAAAGATTGAAGGAGACATCAAAGGGCCAAAAGTTGACATTGAGGCTCCAGATGTTGACATTGAAGGACCAGAAGGTGGCTTCAAGATGCCCAAGATTAAAATGCCATCATTTGGGTTCAAAGGTCCCAAAGTTGAAGGTCCTGATGTTGACATCAACCTACCCAAAGCCGACATCAAGGGACCTAAGATTGAGGGAGACATCAAAGCACCGAAAGTGGACATCAAGGGACCCAAGATTGAGGGAGACATCAAAGCACCGAAAGTGGACATCAAAGGGCCAAAGATTGAAGGAGACATCAAAGCACCAAAAGTGGACATTAAAGTGCCTGACATGGACATTAAAGCTCCAGATGTTGACATTGAAGGACCTGAAGGTGGCTTCAAGATGCCCAAGATTAAAATGCCATCATTTGGGTTCAAAGGTCCCAAAGTTGAAGGTCCTGATGTGGACATCAACCTACCCAAAGCCGACATTGACATCAAGGGACCTAAGATTGAGGGAGACATCAAAGCACCGAAAGTGGACATCAAGGGACCCAAGATTGAGGGAGACATGAAAGCACCGAAAGTGGACATCAAGGGACCCAAGATTGAGGGAGACATGAAAGCACCAAAAGTGGACATCAAAGGGCCAAAAGTTGACATTGAAGCTCCAGATGTTGACATTGAAGGACCTGAAGGTGGCTTCAAGATGCCCAAGATTAAAATGCCATCATTTGGGTTCAAAGGTCCCAAAGTTGAAGGTCCTGATGTTGACATCAACCTACCCAAAGCCGACATTGACATCAAGGGACCTAAGATTGAGGGAGACATCAAAGCACCGAAAGTGGACATCAAGGGACCCAAGATTGAGGGAGACATGAAAGCACCGAAAGTGGACATCAAGGGACCCAAGATTGAGGGAGACATGAAAGCACCGAAAGTGGACATCAAAGGGCCAAAAGTTGACATTGAAGCTCCAGATGTTGACATTGAAGGACCTGAAGGTGGCTTCAAGATGCCCAAGATTAAAATGCCATCATTTGGGTTCAAAGGTCCCAAAGTTGAAGGTTCTGATGTTGACATCAACCTACCCAAAGCCGACATTGACATCAAGGGACCTAAGATTGAGGGAGACATCAAAGCACCGAAAGTGGACATCAAGGGACCCAAGATTGAGGGAGACATGAAAGCACCGAAAGTGGACATCAAAGGGCCAAAAGTTGACATTGAGGCTCCAGATGTTGACATTGAAGGACCAGAAGGTGGCTTCAAGATGCCCAAGATTAAAATGCCATCATTTGGGTTCAAAGGCCCCAAAGTTGAAGGTCCTGATGTTGACATCAACCTACCCAAAGCCGACATCAAGGGACCTAAGATTGAGGGAGACATCAAAGCACCGAAAGTGGACATCAAGGGACCCAAGATTGAGGGAGACATCAAAGCACCGAAAGTGGACATCAAAGGGCCAAAGATTGAAGGAGACATCAAAGCACCAAAAGTGGACATTAAAGTGCCTGACATGGACATTAAAGCTCCAGATGTTGACATTGAAGGACCTGAAGGTGGCTTCAAGATGCCCAAGATTAAAATGCCATCATTTGGGTTCAAAGGTCCCAAAGTTGAAGGTCCTGATGTTGACATCAACCTACCCAAAGCCGACATCAAGGGACCTAAGATTGAGGGAGACATCAAAGCACCGAAAGTGGACATCAAGGGACCCAAGATTGAGGGAGACATCAAAGCACCGAAAGTGGACATCAAAGGGCCAAAGATTGAGGGAGACATCAAAGCACCAAAAGTGGACATCAAAGGGCCAAAAGTTGACATTGAGGCTCCAGATGTTGACATTGAAGGACCAGAAGGTGGCTTCAAGATGCCCAAGATTAAAATGCCATCATTTGGGTTCAAAGGTCCCAAAGTTGAAGGTCATGATGTTGACATCAACCTACCCAAAGCCGACATTGACATCAAGGGACCTAAGATTGAGGGAGACATCAAAGCACCGAAAGTGGACATCAAGGGACCCAAGATTGAGGGAGACATGAAAGCACCGAAAGTGGACATCAAGGGACCCAAGATTGAGGGAGACATGAAAGCACCGAAAGTGGACATCAAAGGGCCAAAAGTTGACATTGAAGCTCCAGATGTTGACATTGAAGGACCTGAAGGTGGCTTCAAGATGCCCAAGATTAAAATGCCATCATTTGGGTTCAAAGGTCCCAAAGTTGAAGGTCCTGATGTTGACATCAACCTACCCAAAGCCGACATTGACATCAAGGGACCTAAGATTGAGGGTGACATTAAGGCACCAAAAGTGGACATCAAAGGGCCAAAGATTGAGGGAGACATCAAAGCACCGAAAGTGGACATCAAAGGGCCAAAGATTGAGGGAGACATGAAAGCACCGAAAGTGGACATCAAAGGGCCAAAAGTTGACATTGAGGCTCCAGATGTTGACATTGAAGGACCTGAAGGTGGCTTCAAGATGCCCAAGATTAAAATGCCATCATTTGGGTTCAAAGGTCCCAAAGTTGAAGGTCCTGATGTTGACATCAACCTACCCAAAGCCGACATTGACATCAAGGGACCTAAGATTGAGGGAGACATCAAAGCACCGAAAGTGGACATCAAGGGACCCATGATTGAGGGAGACATCAAAGCACCGAAAGTGGACATCAAAGGGCCAAAGATTGAAGGAGACATCAAAGCACCAAAAGTGGACATTAAAGTGCCTGACATGGACATTAAAGCTCCAGATGTTGACATTGAAGGACCTGAAGGTGGCTTCAAGATGCCCAAGATTAAAATGCCATCATTTGGGTTCAAAGGTCCCAAAGTTGAAGGTCCTGATGTTGACATCAACCTACCCAAAGCTGACATTGACATCAAGGGACCTAAGATTGAGGGAGACATCAAAGCACCGAAAGTGGACATCAAGGGACCCAAGATTGAGGGAGACATGAAAGCACCGAAAGTGGACATCAAGGGACTCAAGATTGAGGGAGACATGAAAGCACCGAAAGTGGACATCAAAGGGCCAAAAGTTGACATTGAAGCTCCAGATGTTGACATTGAAGGACCTGAAGGTGGCTTCAAGATGCCCAAGATTAAAATGCCATCATTTGGGTTCAAAGGTCCCAAAGTTGAAGGTCCTGATGTTGACATCAACCTACCCAAAGCCGACATTGACATCAAGGGACCTAAGATTGAGGGAGACATCAAAGCACCGAAAGTGGACATCAAGGGACCTAAGATTGAGGGAGACATCAAAGCACCGAAAGGGGACATTAAAGCACCGAAAGTTGACATTAAATCTCCAGATGTTGACATTGAAGGAGCAGGAGGTGGCTTCAAGATGCCCAAGATTAAAATGCCATCATTTGGTTTCAAAGGTCCCAAAGTTGAGGGTCCTGATGTTGACGTCAACCTACCCAAAGCCGACATTGACATCAAGGGACCTAAGATTGAGGGTGACATTAAGGCACCAAAAGTGGACATCAAAGGGCCAAAGATTGAGGGAGACATTAAAGCACCGAAAGTGGACATTAAAGCACCAAAAGTTGACATTGAAGCTCCAGATGTTGACATTGAAGGACCTGAAGGTGGCTTCAAGATGCCCAAGATTAAAATGCCATCATTTGGGTTCAAAGGTCCGAAAGTTGAAGGTCCTGATGTGGACATCAACCTACCCAAAGCCGACATTGACATCAAGGGACCTAAGATTGAGGGAGATATTAAAGGACCGAAGATTGATGTAGACGTTCCTGATTTGGACATTGAAGGGCCTGAAGGGAAGATTAAAGGCTCCAAATTCAAGATGCCATCACTCTCAGGACCAAAGATCTCAATGCCAGATGTGGACTTCAACCTGAAAGGACCAAAGGTGAAGGGAGACTTGGATGTATCAGGGCCAAAGATTGAAGGAGACATTAAAGCTCCGAAAGTGGACATTGAAGCTCCAGATGTTGACATTGAAGGACCAGAAGGTGGCTTCAAGATGCCCAAGATTAAAATGCCATCGTTTGGTTTCAAGGGTCCCAAAGTTGAAGGTCCTGATGTGGACATCAACCTACCCAAAGCCGACATTGACATCAAGGGACCTAAGATTGAGGGTGACATTAAGGCACCAAAAGTGGACATAAAAGGGCCAAAGATTGAGGGAGACATTAAAGCACCGAAAGTGGACATTAAAGCACCGAAAGTTGACATTGAAGCTCCAGATGTTGACATTGAAGGACCTGAAGGTGGCTTCAAGATGCCCAAGATTAAAATGCCATCATTTGGGTTCAAAGGTCCCAAAGTTGAAGGTCCTGATGTGGACATCAACCTACCCAAAGCCGACATCAAGGGACCTAAGATTGAGGGAGACATTAAAGGACCGAACATTGATGTAGAAGTTCCTGATTTGGAGATTGAAGGACCTGAAGGGAAGATCAAAGGCCCCAAATTCAAGATGCCATCAATCTCAGGACCAAAGATCTCAATGCCAGATGTGGACTTCAACCTGAAAGGACCAAAGGTGAAGGGAGACTTGGATGTATCAGAGCCAAAGATTGAAGGAGACATTAAAGCTCCGAAAGTGGACATTAAAGTCCCTGACATGGACATTAAAGCTCCAGATGTTGACATTGAAGGACCAGAAGGTGGCTTCAAGATGCCCAAGATTAAAATGCCATCATTTGGGTTCAAAGGTCCCAAAGTTGAAGGTCCTGATGTTGACATCAACCTACCCAAAGCTGACATTGACATCAAGGGACCTAAGATTGAGGGTGACATTAAGGCACCAAAAGTGGACATTAAAGCACCAAAAGTGGATATTGAAGCTCCAGATGTTGACATTGAAGGACCTGAAGGTGGCTTCAAGATGCCCAAGATTAAAATGCCATCGTTTGGTTTCAAGAGTCCCAAAGTTGAAGGTCCTGATGTGGACATCAACCTACCCAAAGCCGACATTGACATCAAGGGACCTAAGATTGAGGGAGACATTAAAGGACCGAAGATTGATGTAGACGTTCCTGATTTGGACATTGAAGGACCTGAAGGGAAGATCAAAGGCCCCAAATTCAAGATGCCATCAATCTCAGGACCAAAGATGTCAATGCCAGATGTGGACTTCAACCTGAAAGGACCAAAGGTGAAGGGAGACTTGGATGTATCAGGGCCAAAGATTGAAGGTGATATTAAAGCTCCGAAAGTGGAAATTGAGGGTCCAGATGTTGACATTGAAGGAACAGAAGGTGGATTTAAGATGCCAAAATTCAAGATGCCCAAATTTGGGTTCAAAGGTCCCAAAGTTGAAGGTCCTGATGTTGATGTCAACCTACCCAAAGCCGACATTGACATCAAGGGACCTAAGATAGAAGGAGACCTCAAAGCACCAGCTTTGGACATCAAAGGACCAAAGATTGAAGGTGACATTAAAGCTCCAAAAGTGGACATTGAGGGTCCAGATGTTGACATTGAAGGAACAGAAGGTGGATTTAAGATGCCAAAATTCAAGATGCCCAAATTTGGGTTCAAAGGTCCCAAAGTTGAAGGTCCTGATGTTGACATCAACCTACCCAAAGCCGATATTGACATCAAGGGACCTAAGATTGAGGGAGACATCAAAGCACCGAAAGTGGACATCAAAGCACCAAAAGTTGACATTGAAGCTCCAGATGTTGACATTGAAGGACCAGAAGGTGGCTTCAAGATGCCCAAGATTAAAATGCCATCATTTGGATTGAAAGGTCCAAACATTGAGCTTCCCGATATTGATGTCAACCTACCCAAAGCTGACATTGACATCAAGGGACCTAAGATTGAGGGAGACATTAAAGGACCGAAGATTGATGTAGACGTTCCTGATTTGGACATTGAAGGACCTGAAGGGAAGATCAAAGGCCCCAAATTCAAGATGCCATCAATCTCAGGACCAAAGATCTCAATGCCAGATGTGGACTTCAACCTGAAAGGACCAAAGGTGAAGGGAGACTTGGATGTATCAGGGCCAAAGATTGAAGGAGACATTAAAGCTCCGAAAGTGGACATCAAAGGGCCAAAGATTGAGGGAGACATTAAAGCTCCGAAAGTGGACATTGAGGGTCCAGATGTTGACATTGAAGGAACAGAAGGTGGATTTAAGATGCCAAAATTCAAGATGCCCAAATTCGGGTTCAAAGGTGCCAAGGTTGAGGGTCCCGATGTTGATGTCAATCTTCCCAAAGGTGACATTGACATCAAAGGTCCTAAGATTGAGGGAGACATCAGAGGACCCAAGATTGATGTGGAAGGTCCCAATGTAGACATTCAAGGTCCTGAAGGAAAGATTAAAGGCTCCAAATTCAAGATGCCATCTATCTCAGGGCCAAAGATCTCAATGCCAGATGTGGACTTCAACCTGAAAGGACCAAAGCTGAAGGGAGACTTGGATGTATCAGGGCCAAAGATTGAGGGAGACATTAAAGCTCCGAAAGTGGACATCAAAGGGCCAAAGATTGAGGGAGACATCAAAGCACCAAAAGTGGACATCAAAGGGCCAAAAGTTGACATTGAGGCTCCAGATGTTGACATTGAAGGACCTGAAGGTGGCTTCAAGATGCCCAAGATTAAAATGCCATCGTTTGGGTTCAAAGGTCCCAAAGTTGAAGGTCCAGATATTGATGTCAACCTACCCAAAGCTGACATTGACATCAAGGGACCTAAGATTGAGGGAGATATTAAAGGACCGAAGATTGATGTAGACGTTCCTGATTTGGACATTGAAGGACCTGAAGGGAAGATCAAAGGCCCCAAATTCAAGATGCCATCAATCTCGGGACCAAAGCTCTCAATGCCAGATGTGGACTTCAACCTGAAAGGACCAAAGCTGAAGGGAGACTTGGATGTATCAGGGCCAAAGATTGAGGGAGACATTAAAGCTCCGAAAGTGGACATTAAAGGGCCAAAGATTGAAGGCGACATAAAAGCTCCAAAAGTGGACATTGAGGGTCCAGATGTTGACATTGAAGGTCCAGAAGGTGGCTTCAAGATGCCCAAATTTAAGATGCCCAAATTTGGTTTCAAAGGTCCTAAAGTTGAGGGTCCTGATGTTGACCTTTCAGGTGACATCAAGGGGCCAGAGGTCAACATTGAAGGTCCAGATGTTGACATTGAGGGACCTGAAGGAAAGATCAAGGGCCCCAAATTCAAGATGCCACATATTTCAGGCCCCAACATCAAAATGCCCGACTTCAACCTCAAAGGGCCAAAGATCGAGGGAGACTTCAAAGGACCTAAAGTTGACATTGATGCTCCTGACGTGAGTCTTGAGGGTCCAGACGTTGACATTGAGGGACCTGAAGGAAAGATCAAGGGCCCCAAATTCAAGATGCCACATATTTCAGGCCCCAACATCAAAATGCCCGACTTCAACCTCAAAGGGCCAAAGATCGAGGGAGACCTCAAAGGACCTAAAGTTGACATTGATGCTCCTGACGTGAGCCTTGAGGGTCCAGATGTTGACATTGAGGGACCTGAAGGTGGATTCAAGATGCCCAAAATCAAGATGCCCAAATTTGGCTTCAAAGGTCCTGAAGTTGAGGGTCCTGATGTTGACCTTTCAGGTGACATCAAGGGGCCAGAAGTCAACATTGAAGGTCCAGATGTTGACATTGAGGGACCTGAAGGGAAGATCAAGGGCCCCAAATTCAAGATGCCACATATTTCAGGCCCCAACATCAAAATGCCCGACTTCAACCTCAAAGGGCCAAAGATCGAGGGAGACCTCAAAGGACCTAAAGTTGACATTGATGCTCCTGACGTGAGCCTTGAGGGTCCAGATGTTGACATTGAGGGACCTGAAGGTGGATTCAAGATGCCCAAAATCAAGATGCCCAAATTTGGCTTCAAAGGTCCTAAAGTTGAGGGTCCTGATGTTGACCTTTCAGGTGACATCAAGGGGCCAGAAGTCAACATTGAAGGTCCAGATGTTGACATTGAGGGACCTGAAGGAAAGATCAAGGGCCCCAAATTCAAGATGCCACATATTTCAGGCCCCAACATCAAAATGCCCGACTTCAACCTCAAAGGACCAAAGATCGAGGGAGATCTCAAAGGACCTAAAGTTGACATTGATGCTCCTGACGTGAGCCTTGAGGGTCCAGATGTTGACATTGAGGGACCTGAAGGAAAGATCAAGGGCCCCAAATTCAAGATGCCACATATTTCAGGCCCCAACATCAAAATGCCCGACTTCAACCTCAAAGGGCCAAAGATCGAGGGAGACCTCAAAGGACCTAAAGTTGACATTGATGCTCCTGACGTGAGCCTTGAGGGTCCAGATGTTGACATTGAGGGACCTGAAGGTGGATTCAAGATGCCCAAAATCAAGATGCCCAAATTTGGCTTCAAAGGTCCTAAAGTTGAGGGTCCTGATGTTGACCTTTCAGGTGACATCAAGGGGCCAGAAGTCAACATTGAAGGTCCAGATGTTGACATTGAGGGACCTGAAGGAAAGATCAAGGGCCCCAAATTCAAGATGCCACATATTTCAGGCCCCAACATCAAAATGCCCGACTTCAACCTCAAAGGGCCAAAGATCGAGGGAGACCTCAAAGGACCTAAAGTTGACATTGATGCTCCTGACGTGAGCCTTGAGGGTCCAGATGTTGACATTGAGGGTCCAGAAGGAAAGATCAAGGGCCCCAAATTCAAGATGCCTCATATTTCAGGCCCCAACATCAAAATGCCTGATGTTGACTTCAACCTGAAAGGACCTAAAATTAAAGGTGATATTTCTAGTCCAAAGATAGAGGGTGACATCAAAGCACCAAAAGTTGACATAAAAGGCCCAGATGTGAGCATTGAGGGTCCAGACGTTGATATTGAAGCACCTGAAGGAGGGTTTAAAATGCCAAAATTCAAAATGCCAAGGTTTGGACTCAAAGGACCTAAGGTTGAGGGTCCTGATCTAGATGTAAACCTACCTAAAGGAGAACTTGCCATTTCCAGTCCAAAGATAGAAGGTGATATTAAGGGTCCCAAAGTAGATATTGAAGGTCCTGATCTGGAAATTGAGGGCCCAGATGGCAAGCTGAAGAGTCCCAAATTCAAAATGCCTACAATGAAGTTACCATCACCACACATCTCAATGCCCGATGTAGATTTTAGCCTCAAGGGGCCAAAAGTAAAAGGTGATGCTGAGCTTCCCAAGATAGAAGGAGACTTCAAAGTAACAAAACCTGACATTGAGGGCCCTGATTTGGAAGTGAAAAGCCCAGAAGGTGGATTCAAGATGCCAAAATTCAAGATGCCCAAATTTGGCTTCAAGGGCCCAAAGGTTGAGGGTCCAGATGCTGATATCAACCTACCCAAAGCTGACATTGACATCAAGGGACCTAAGATAGAAGGAAACATCAAAGCACCAAAGTTTGATGTAGAAGGTCCTGATGTGGACATTGAAGGACCTGAAGGAAAGATCAAAGGCCCCAAATTCAAGATGCCATCAGTCTCAGGGCCCAAGATCTCAATGCCAGATGTGGACTTCAACCTGAAAGGACCTAAAGTCAAAGGTGAAGTGGATGTTCCAAAGATTAAGGGTGACATCAAAGCACCAAATGTTGACATTGAAGGACCTGACATAAAGTTAGAGGCACCAGATATTGACGTCAAAGGTCCAGAAGGTGGATTCAAAATGCCAAAATTCAAAATGCCCAAGTTTGGATTCAAAGGTCCTCATGTTGAAGGTCCAGATGTTGATATCAACCTACCCAAAGCTGACATTGACATCAAGGGACCTAAGATAGAAGGAGGCATCAAAGGACCGAAGATTGATGTAGAAGGTCCTGATGTGGACATTGAAGGACCTGAAGGAAAGATCAAAGGCCCCAAATTCAAGATGCCATCAATCACAGGGCCCAAGATATCGATGCCAGATGTGGACTTCAACCTGAAAGGCCCAAAGATAGAGGGAGACATCAAAGGACCAAAAGTCGATATTGATGCTCCTGACGTGAGCCTTGAAGGTCCAGATGTTGACATTGAGGGCCCAGAAGGTGGATTCAAGATGCCCAAAATCAAGATGCCCAAATTTGGCTTCAAAGGTCCTAAGGTTGAGGGTCCTGACATTTCAGGTGATATCAAGGGGCCAGAGGTCAACATTGAAGGTCCAGATGTTGACATTGAGGGACCTGAAGGAAAGATCAAGGGTCCCAAATTCAAGATGCCACATATTTCAGGCCCCAACATCAAAATGCCAGACTTCAATCTCAAAGGGCCAAAGATCGAGGGAGACCTCAAAGGACCTAAAGTTGACATTGATGCTCCTGACGTGAGCCTTGAGGGTCCAGACGTTGACATTGAGGGACCTGAAGGAAAGATCAAGGGCCCCAAATTCAAGATGCCACATATTTCAGGCCCCAACATCAAAATGCCCGACTTCAACCTCAAAGGGCCAAAGATCGAGGGAGACCTCAAAGGACCTAAAGTTGACATTGATGCTCCTGACGTGAGCCTTGAGGGTCCAGACATTGACATTGAGGGACCTGAAGGGAAGATCAAGGGCCCCAAATTCAAGATGCCACATATTTCAGGCCCCAACATCAAAATGCCTGACTTCAACCTCAAAGGGCCAAAGATCGAGGGAGACCTCAAAGGACCAAAAATTGACATTGATGCTCCTGACGTGAGCCTTGAGGGTCCAGACATTGACATTGAGGGACCTGAAGGGAAGATCAAGGGCCCCAAATTCAAGATGCCACATATTTCAGGCCCCAACATCAAAATGCCTGACTTCAACCTCAAAGGGCCAAAGATCGAGGGAGACCTCAAAGGACCAAAAATTGACATTGATGCTCCTGACGTGAGCCTTGAGGGTCCAGACATTGACATTGAGGGACCTGAAGGGAAGATCAAGGGCCCCAAATTCAAGATGCCACATATTTCAGGCCCCAACATCAAAATGCCCGACTTCAACCTCAAAGGACCAAAGATCGAGGGAGATCTCAAAGGACCTAAAGTTGACATGGATGCTCCTGATGTGAGCCTTGAAGGTCCAGATATTGACATTGAGGGACCTGAAGGGAAGATCAAGGGCCCCAAATTCAAGATGCCACATATTTCAGGCCCCAACATCAAAATGCCTGACTTCAACCTCAAAGGGCCAAAGATCGAGGGAGACCTCAAAGGACCTAAAGTTGACATTGATGCTCCTGACGTGAGCCTTGAGGGTCCAGAGATTGACATTGAGGGACCTGAAGGTGGATTCAAGATGCCCAAAATCAAGATGCCCAAATTTGGCTTCAAAGGTCCTAAAGTTGAGGGTCCTGATGTTGACATTTCAGGTGACATCAAGGGGCCAGAAGTCAACATTGAAGGTCCAGATGTTGACATTGAGGGACCTGAAGGAAAGATCAAGGGCCCCAAATTCAAGATGCCACATATTTCAGGCCCCAACATCAAAATGCCCGACTTCAACCTCAAAGGGCCAAAGATCGAGGGAGATCTCAAAGGACCTAAAGTTGACATTGATGCTCCTGACGTGAGCCTTGAGGGTCCAGATATTGACATTGAGGGACCTGAAGGAAAGATCAAGGGCCCCAAATTCAAGATGCCACATATTTCAGGCCCCAACATCAAAATGCCCGACTTCAACCTCAGAGGGCCAAAGATCGAGGGAGACCTCAAAGGACCTAAAGTTGACATTGATGCTCCTGACGTGAGCCTTGAGGGTCCAGACGTTGACATTGAGGGACCTGAAGGGAAGATCAAGGGCCCCAAATTCAAGATGCCACATATTTCAGGCCCCAACATCAAAATGCCTGACTTCAACCTCAAAGGGCCAAAGATCGAGGGAGACCTCAAAGGACCAAAAATTGACATTGATGCTCCTGACGTGAGCCTTGAGGGTCCAGACATTGACATTGAGGGACCTGAAGGGAAGATCAAGGGCCCCAAATTCAAGATGCCACATATTTCAGGCCCCAACATCAAAATGCCTGACTTCAACCTCAAAGGGCCAAAGATCGAGGGAGACCTCAAAGGACCAAAAATTGACATTGATGCTCCTGACGTGAGCCTTGAGGGTCCAGATGTTGACATTGAGGGTCCAGAAGGTGGATTCAAGATGCCCAAAATCAAGATGCCCAAATTTGGCTTCAAAGGTCCTAAAGTTGAGGGTCCTGATGTTGACCTTTCAGGTGACATCAAGGGGCCAGAAGTCAACATTGAAGGTCCAGATGTTGACATTGAGGGACCTGAAGGAAAGATCAAGGGCCCCAAATTCAAGATGCCACATATTTCAGGCCCCAACATCAAAATGCCCGACTTCAACCTCAAAGGACCAAAGATCGAGGGAGATCTCAAAGGACCTAAAGTTGACATGGATGCTCCTGATGTGAGCCTTGAAGGTCCAGATATTGACATTGAGGGACCTGAAGGGAAGATCAAGGGCCCCAAATTCAAGATGCCACATATTTCAGGCCCCAACATCAAAATGCCTGACTTCAACCTCAAAGGGCCAAAGATCGAGGGAGACCTCAAAGGACCTAAAGTTGACATTGATGCTCCTGACGTGAGCCTTGAGGGTCCAGAGATTGACATTGAGGGACCTGAAGGTGGATTCAAGATGCCCAAAATCAAGATGCCCAAATTTGGCTTCAAAGGTCCTAAAGTTGAGGGTCCTGATGTTGACATTTCAGGTGACATCAAGGGGCCAGAAGTCAACATTGAAGGTCCAGATGTTGACATTGAGGGACCTGAAGGAAAGATCAAGGGCCCCAAATTCAAGATGCCACATATTTCAGGCCCCAACATCAAAATGCCCGACTTCAACCTCAAAGGACCAAAGATCGAGGGAGATCTCAAAGGACCTAAAGTTGACATTGATGCTCCTGACGTGAGCCTTGAGGGTCCAGATATTGACATTGAGGGACCTGAAGGAAAGATCAAGGGCCCCAAATTCAAGATGCCACATATTTCAGGCCCCAACATCAAAATGCCCGACTTCAACCTCAAAGGGCCAAAGATCGAGGGAGACCTCAAAGGACCTAAAGTTGACATTGATGCTCCTGACGTGAGCCTTGAGGGTCCAGACGTTGACATTGAGGGACCTGAAGGGAAGATCAAGGGCCCCAAATTCAAGATGCCACATATTTCAGGCCCCAACATCAAAATGCCTGACTTCAACCTCAAAGGGCCAAAGATCGAGGGAGATCTCAAAGGACCTAAAGTTGACATTGATGCTCCTGACGTGAGTCTTGAGGGTCCAGATGTTGATATTGAGGGACCTGAAGGTGGATTCAAGATGCCCAAAATCAAGATGCCCAAATTTGGCTTCAAAGGACCTAAAGTTGAGGGTCCTGATGTTGACCTTTCAGGTGACATCAAGGGGCCAGAAGTCAACATTGAAGGTCCAGATGTTGACATTGAGGGACCTGAAGGGAAGATCAAGGGCCCCAAATTCAAGATGCCACATATTTCAGGCCCCAACATCAAAATGCCCGACTTCAACCTCAGAGGGCCAAAGATCGAGGGAGACCTCAAAGGACCTAAAGTTGACATTGATGCTCCTGACGTGAGCCTTGAGGGTCCAGACGTTGACATTGAGGGACCTGAAGGCAAAATCAAGGGCCCCAAATTCAAGATGCCACATATTTCAGGCCCCAACATCAAAATGCCCGACTTCAACCTCAAAGGGCCAAAGATCGAGGGAGACTTCAAAGGACCTAAAGTTGACATTGATGCTCCTGACGTGAGCCTTGAGGGTCCAGATATTGACATTGAGGGACCTGAAGGGAAGATCAAGGGCCCCAAATTCAAGATGCCACATATTTCAGGCCCCAACATCAAAATGCCCGACTTCAACCTCAGAGGGCCAAAGATCGAGGGAGACTTCAAAGGACCTAAAGTTGACATTGATGCTCCTGATGTGAGCCTTGAGGGTCCAGATGTTGACATTGAGGGACCTGAAGGTGGATTCAAGATGCCCAAAATCAAGATGCCCAAATTTGGCTTCAAAGGTCCTAAAGTTGAGGGTCCTGATGTTGACCTTTCAGGTGACATCAAGGGGCCAGAAGTCAACATTGAAGGTCCAGATGTTGACATTGAGGGACCTGAAGGAAAGATCAAGGGCCCCAAATTCAAGATGCCACATATTTCAGGCCCCAACATCAAAATGCCCGACTTCAACCTCAAAGGGCCAAAGATCGAGGGAGATCTCAAAGGACCTAAAGTTGACATTGATGCTCCTGACGTGAGCCTTGAGGGTCCAGATGTTGACATTGAGGGTCCAGAAGGTGGATTCAAGATGCCCAAATTCAAGATGCCCAAATTTGGCTTCAAAGGTCCTAAAGTTGAGGGTCCTGATTTTGACCTTTCAGGTGACATCAAGGGGCCAGAGGTCAATATTGAAGGTCCAGATGTTGAAATCAAAAGGCCAGAATTTAAGTTGCCAAAGTTTAAGGGGCCTAAGTTCGGAATCAAATCTCCCAAATTGGAGGGGCCAGAGGTCGAGCTTCCTTCTGCTGAGCTTGACGTTTCTGGACCCAAGATTAAAGGGGATATCAGAGTCCCAGGAATGGATCTGGATGTGAAAGCTCCAGGTGCAGACATTGACCTCAAGTCCCCAGACTTCAGTGTAGAGGGCCCTGATGCCAACATTAAGATGCCCAAAGTGAAGAAGCCAAAGTTTGGTTTGGGCATCAAGAGCCCCAAAGCAGACGTGAAGCTGCCAGAGGGAGACGTCAGTCTGGAGGCCCCTGATGTCAACCTCAAGGGGAAGAAAGGCAAATTTAAAATGCCGAAGGTGAAGGCAAAGGGAAAGAAACCTGACCTGAGTGTGGATGTGAAGTCTCCTGAGCTTGATATGGACATTGGCTCTCCTGATGTCAACCTCAAAGGGCCCAAGGTCAAGAAACCCTTGTTCGGAAAACTGCATTTCCCTGATGTTGAGTTTGATATCAAGTCACCGAAGATCAAGGGTGATGCTTCTGTTTCTGGGGGGCTGAAGACCCCAGACATGGACCTGTCCTCCCCGAGTTTGAAAGCTGACATCCAGATGCCAGACGCTGAGCTCCCGGATGTCAGCATGGAGGGCCCGGATGTCAAGGTGAAAAAATCCAAGATCAAGATGCCCAAATTCAACATCTCAGGGCCCAAACTGAAAACCCCCGACCTGGACCTCAAGGGTCCAAAACTTGATGCAGAACTGAGTGGTCCAGATGTGAGTGTGAATGCACCTGATGTAGATCTGGAAGGCCCTGAAGTAAAGGGCAAAGGGAAGTTCAAAATGCCAGGATTCAAAATGTCAGCCCCCAAGGTATCTGGTCCAGATATTGACCTGAATCTTAAGGGCCCAAAAATAAAGGGAGATGTAGATGTGTCTGGTGACATCAAGGGGCCCAGACTGGACATTGAGGGATCTGATATGAACATTGTAGGACCCGAAGGAAAGATCAAGGGTCCAGGATTTAAGATGCCGTCTCTGGACATCAAAGCACCAAAGATCTCAGCTCCTGACATTGACATCAACCTCAAAGGACCCAAGATCAAAGGAGACCTGGACATGTCTGGAGATATCAAGGGTCCCAAAGTGAATCTTGGGGGACCTGATGTGGACATTGAAGGACCCGAAGGAAAGATCAAGGGTCCAGGATTTAAGATGCCCTCTCTGGACATCAAAGCACCAAAGATCTCAGCTCCTGACATTGACATCAACCTCAAAGGACCCAAGATCAAAGGAGACCTGGACATGTCTGGAGATATCAAGGGGCCCAAATTAGATCTTGGGGGACCTGATGTGGACATTGAAGGACCCGAAGGAAAGATCAAGGGTCCAGGATTTAAGATGCCCTCTCTGGACATCAAAGCACCAAAGATTTCAGCTCCTGACATTGACATCAACCTCAAAGGACCCAAGATCAAAGGAGACCTGGACATGTCTGGAGATATCAAGGGGCCCAAATTAGATCTTGGGGGACCTGATGTGGACATTGAAGGACCCGAAGGAAAGATCAAGGGTCCAGGATTTAAGATGCCCTCTCTGGACATCAAAGCACCAAAGATCTCAGCTCCTGACATTGACATCAACCTCAAAGGACCCAAGATCAAAGGAGACCTGGACATGTCTGGAGATATCAAGGGGCCCAAATTAGATCTTGGGGGACCTGATGTGGACATTGAAGGACCCGAAGGAAAGATCAAGGGTCCAGGATTTAAGATGCCCTCTCTGGACATCAAAGCACCAAAGATCTCAGCTCCTGACATTGACATCAACCTCAAAGGACCCAAGATCAAAGGAGACCTGGACATGTCTGGAGATATCAAGGGGCCCAAATTAGATCTTGGGGGACCTGATGTGGACATTGAAGGACCCGAAGGAAAGATCAAGGGTCCAGGATTTAAGATGCCCTCTCTGGACATCAAAGCACCAAAGATCTCAGCTCCTGACATTGACATCAACCTCAAAGGACCCAAGATCAAAGGAGACCTGGACATGTCTGGAGATATCAAGGGTCCCAAAGTGAATCTTGGGGGACCTGATGTGGACATTGAAGGACCTGAAGGAAAGATCAAGGGTCCAGGATTTAAGATGCCCTCTCTGGACATCAAAGCACCAAAGATCTCAGCTCCTGACATTGACATCAACCTCAAAGGACCCAAGATCAAAACGCCAAAAGCGGATGTCAACATAGAGGGCGGAGATATTGATGTTGAAGGACCAGAAGGTGGCTTCAAAATGCCCAAGGTCAAAATGCCCAAGTTTGGGTTCAAAGATCCAAAAATTGAAGGTCCTGAAATTGATGTGAGGCCTCTCAAAGCCGGCGTTGATATCTCAGGTGACATCGTTGGACCAAAGGTCAACTTCGAAGGCCCCGATGTCTCCGTGCCCGATGTGGATGTCAGCCTCAAGGGTCCCAAAGTCAAAGGAGATATTTCGGGCCCGAGGGTCGAAGGTGGCATCAAGGGTCCTGACGTGAATGTTGAGGGTCCAGATGTTGATATCGAAGGAGGACTCAAAATGCCCAAAATCAAAATGCCCAAATTTGGTATCAAAGGCCCTAGACTGGAGGGTCCGGAAGGAGACTTTAACCTCTCTGGCCCAAAGATACAAGGTGACATTAAGGGGCCGAAAGTGGATGTGTCTGGCCCCAGTGTGGACATCAAGAGCGGAGACCTTGAGCTTGAGACCCCGGAGATCAAGGGGAAGAAGTCCAAATTCAAGCTCCCCAGGTTTGGATTTGGGAGCCCAAAACTGGAGGGTCCTGACTTAGACGTCAAGCTGAAGGGCCCCAAACTCAGCGGGGACTTTGACGGTTCCGCCGATGTCAGTCTCTCCGGGCCCCCGCTACAGGGGGGCATCCAGGGCCCCAGCCTGGACCTCGGGGCGCCAGACGTGAACGTCAAGGGGCCAAAGATCTCGGGCGGCGCGGGTGGAGGACTGCACGTGAAAGGCGGCGCAGGAGTTGGCGTCGACGCCCCAGGCCTGGAGGCATCGGGCGGGGGGCTGGATTTCGGAGACGCCAAGGTCACCTTCCCGAAGCTGAAAGTGCCCAAGTTCGGGATCGCTCTGCCCCAGCTCGAGGGACCGGAGATGGGGGTGGACGTGGGCACCGGAGGGGTGGCCGGCGCAGGGGCGAGCCTGCAGGGCCCCTCGATCGGGGGCCACCTCGGCTCCCCGAGTCTGGAGGTCACGGGGCCGGAGGTGAAGGCCGGCGGAGGCGGCGCGGGGGGCAAGGCTAAGATCAAGATGCCCAAGTTTTTCGGGAAGTCCAAGG
Organism: Atractosteus spatula; assembly: GCF_055471065.1. Lineage (NCBI taxonomy): Eukaryota > Metazoa > Chordata > Actinopteri > Semionotiformes > Lepisosteidae > Atractosteus > Atractosteus spatula. The sequence continues at coordinate 339,153 of NW_028296641.1, forward strand.
TGAAAGGGGGCAGCGCGGCAGACCTCAGCCTGCAGGGGCCCGAGCTGGAGGTGTCCAGCGGGGCCGCCGGGGTCAAGGCCTCCAAGGGCCTGAGCCTGAGCTCCGGGGAGCTGCTCAGCGGCGACCTCTCGGCCGGCGGGGGCGCGGGGATCCGCGTGTCCCCCGCGGGCAAGTCGGCCTCCCTGGATCTGCTGAAGAAGCCGCGGCACCGCTCCTCCTCGCTCAGCGACGACACGGGCGTGCCCTCGCCCAGCTCCCCCACGGGGCACCTGGAGGCCGAGGGCGGGGGGGATCTGTCCTTCGAGGCCGGGGGCGCCAAGGTCAAGGGCAAGAAGGGCAAGCTGAAGTTCGGCACCTTCGGCGGCTTCGGGTCCAAGTCCAAGGGCTCCTACGAGGTGACGCTGGGCGAGGAGGGAGAGGCCCGGGTGGAGGGTGCCGGCGGGGTGTCCCTGCCCGCCAAGAAGTCCCGGATCTCGTCCTCCTCCAGCAGCGACAGCGGGACCAGGGGCGGGTTCCGCTTCCCCAGAGTGGAGCTCGCCGTCTCCAAGAAATAACCCCCTGCCCCCGTCCCGCCCCCGTCCCGAGCGCCACTCTCCCCTGCCCTGCCAGAGCACCCCTGTCCTTCTCCGGCACCCCCTTGTGGCCGGATGTCAGAACTGCAGCTCCAGTCCTAGTCGGTCCCCCAAGACGGACAGTGGAGAGGAGGTCCCGTCCCCCCACTGTCCCCCTCCTTCCCTCACGAGATTCTGCCACACTGGAGTCAGAGGCTTTGAGACGGAAACGTTCGGGAAATCATCCTCTAATTGTAAATAGCGTATGAGTCATTTTATTATTATTGTCTTCAAAGAGGTTTGTTTGTTTTGTTTTGTTTAGTTCTGTACATAGAAATCTTTTATTGATCATAAACCTGTCTTTCTCTGTTTCTCTAACACAATCACACACCCAGACTCTTATACACACACACACAAAGTGCCTTCCAGTTCTTCCCTGGAAATTGACAGAATTTTTTTTAAAAAAAGAACAGAATTAAAGATTTTCAAATCGTTTATACTTTTCCTATTTTTTTTGTTAATATGAGGTGCGCTATTTTTGTAACTGGTTTGGAAATGAATAAAATATAGCCTTTCAATACTTCTGTACTAAGGGCGATAAGAGTGGGTCGAGAATGCCAATATATGCATTTATATATATATATTTTTCCAGATTTCATTCTTGTGAGTACGCATTAACGAGCTTGTGCCCAAGGAGAGTGGGGCTGCTGGGGCTGCTTCACGCAGACCTGGTGTGACAGGACGTCTCGCATGTGCTGACGAGAGAAAGAGGCCCCAGTAGGCAGAGGGCCGATGAGGTTTTGTAAAATAAACAGTATGTAGAGGTGACCGCTGTCCGGCCCGGCCCGGAGCGGCGCGCCGGTGCTGGTTCTGGAGCTGGAGCTGGAGCTGGGGCGACGAGCAGACGGCTCCTCTCTCTCTCGCTGTGCCTCCTGTCCTGCCTTGTGTGTGCGTGTTTCTGTCAGAAAGTTACCGATCCGCGGGAGAGAGGAGCCGCACGTCTCCTGTCCCCTCTCCTCGCCACCCCCTCCCAGCGCCCAGCGCCGATCCGGGGACGGTCCTGCGATTTCTCCCGGCTTTTGTATCCTGTAATTATTGCACTTTCCGTAACACTTGATTGATAGAGACGTGGGGGTTGTGGAAAACATTTTATTTTTATTGTTGTTGTTGTTGTTGTTGTTGTTATTGTCGGCTTAAACAAACCACAAATAAACTGTTCAGTTAACCTCAGCCTCTGCTCGGTGTCCCGGAGTCTCTGTTGCGGGACGGGGGGGGGCAGGTAGTTACAGTGCTGGTGAGGTGTCTGGACTTTCAAGTCCAGCAGCTTCCTTATCCCGATCCGGCAGGAGTCTGGGATGTCTGGATGGGTACTGGAATCCGAGCGCCGGGACTGGGGATTCGCGAGATCGCGAGATCTGATCTGGCCCCGGGCCGGCAGAGGAACTGGAACAGTATGTAGACCCAGACACCGGGGAAAGGCTCAGTACTGGGGGTCACAGAGGGGGCCCCAGCTGACGCCTCTAGCCGAAAGCGCCCCAGCCGAGCTGCTCACCCGGAGTTCTCTCCAGGCACCACAGAAATGCACGTTGTTAGAGAAAAAGAACAAGGCCTGGACTGCTCTGCATGTGTGTTGTTTCCTGCAGCTCCCCAGGGCGCGAACCCGCTGACGACAAGCGGAAGAGTTCACAGGCCTCAGCCAGTTCAAACAGAAGTTAAAGCTGGCGATGAATTGCACTGCAATTTCCCTCACTGGATCAATAAAGTATCTATCTATCATGAACACCTGTTGATATGCAACTCGGGACTAATGGGCAGGACTGTAGCGGTCGGGGAAATGTGAAGCATTTCTACTTGTGACCGCCGGAGGGCAGTGTGGTGTTTCGCTGAAACCGAACGTCGGGCGGAAGCTGCAGTACTGGCTGTGGCCAGGAGATGGCAGCAAGGCGCTGCGGCTGCCGGAAGGATCGCTCGTCAGGGGACCGCGGCGTCATTGAAACGGACTGATTGTTTTCAAGCGGCTCTCAGATGCAATAACACTCTGATGGGAAGGAGACAGAGGGGATCAGACACATACTGTGGCAGGTGGGTGTAAACACACACACACACACACACACAGACGGGCTCTCTGGCAAAGGTGAAGACACACACGTGTGCTTGTGTTCAGCCTCTGTGTGGGGGGTCTCTCAGCTCCTGTCTGTCCCAGACTCCAGCAGACCTGAGACAACAGCCACACACCAACACACACTGTCACACTAAGCACAAGGCGGGGTACACCCTAGATTGGATACCAGGCCATCTCAGAGCACAGACACAAACACAGGCTCACTGTCTGTTCCTCAGGCTGGGACAGGAGATCACACACTGTATTATTATTATTGAGAGACAGGCTCGCTGTCTGTTCCTCAGGCTGGGACAGGAGATCACACACTGTATTATTATTATTGAGAGACAGGCTCACTGTCTGTTCCTCAGGCTGGGACAGGAGATCACACACTGTATTATTATTATTGAGAGACGGGCTCACTGTCTGTTCCTCAGGCTGGGACAGGAGCTCACACACTGTATTATTATTATTGAGAGACGGGCTCACTGTCTGTTCCTCAGGCTGGGACAGGAGCTCACACACTGTATTATTATTATTGAGAGACAGGCTCACTGTCTGTTCCTCAGGCTGGGACAGGAGCTCACACACTGTATTAATATTATTGAGAGACAGGCTCACTGTCTGTTCCTCAGGCTGGGACAGGAGCTCACACACTGTATTATTATTATTGAGAGACGGGCTCACTGTCTGTTCCTCAGGCTGGGACAGGAGCTCACACACTGTATTATTATTATTGAAAGACGGGCTCGCTGTCTGTTCCTCAGGCTGGGACAGGAGATCACACACTGTATTATTATTATTGAGAGACGGGCTCGCTGTCTGTTCCTCAGGCTGGGACAGGAGATCACACACTGTATTATTATTATTGAGAGACGGGCTCGCTGTCTGTTCCTCAGGCTGGGACAGGAGATCACACACTGTATTATTATTATTGAGAGACAGGCTCGCTGTCTGTTCCTCAGGCTAGGACAGGAGATCGCACACTGTATTATTATTATTGAGAGACAGGCTCACTGTCTGTTCCTCAGGCTGGGACAGGAGATCGCACACTGTATTATTATTATTGAGAGACAGGCTCACTGTCTGTTTCTCAGGCTGGGACAGGAGCTCACACACTGTATTATTATTATTGAGAGACAGGCTCGCTGTCTGTTCCTCAGGCTGGGACAGGAGATCACACACTGTATTATTATTATTGAGAGACAGGCTCACTGTCTGTTCCTCAGGCTGGGACAGGAGATCACACACTGTATTATTATTATTGAGAGACAGGCTCACTGTCTGTTCCTCAGGCTGGGACAGGAGCTCACACACTGTATTATTATTATTGAGAGACAGGCTCACTGTCTGTTCCTCAGGCTGGGACAGGAGATCACACACTGTATTATTATTATTGAGAGACAGGCTCACTGTCTGTTCCTCAGGCTGGGACAGGAGATCACACACTGTATTATTATTATTGAGAGACAGGCTCACTGTCTGTTCCTCAGGCTGGGGCAGGAGATCACACACTGTATTATTATTATTGAGAGACGGGCTCACTGTCTGTTCCTCAGGCTGGGACAGGAGCTCACACTGTATTATTATTATTGAGAGACAGGCTCACTGTCTGTTCCTCAGGCTGGGACAGGAGCTCACACACTGTATTATTATTATTGAGAGACAGGCTCACTGTTCCTCAGGCTGGGACAGGAGGTCACACACTGTATTATTATTATTGAGAGACAGGCTCACTGTCTGTTCCTCAGGCTGGGACAGGAGCTCACACACTGGGCTGCAGCTTTATTCGCTTTCTGCTGTTCTAACTCTTTTCTCTCCCTTTCTTCCCTGATCTCTCTATTTCTCTCTCCACCTCACTCTTTCTGCCTCTCTGTCCCTGTCGCTGATGTTTAATTATTCACTCTGCCTGTCAGCCTTTCAAACCTGCCTCCCCCCCAGCTCCATGAAAATTTAATACATGGACTGTACAGAGACACTGACTCCCCTGGAGAATAGATTCTTTATCTCATATCGACACCCCTGGGGTACAGACTCATATTGCACACGCTGTACAGGCACCCCTGGGGTACAGACTCTCACTGGACATGCTGTACAGACACCCCTGGGGTACAGACTCTTACTGGACACACAGTACAGACACCCCTGGGGTCCAGACTCATATTGCACACACTGTACAGACACCCCTGGGGTCCAGACTCTTACTGGACACGCTGTACAGACACCCCTGGGGTACGGACTTTTACTGGACATGCTGTACAGACACCCCTGGGGTACGGACTCTTACTGGACATGCTGTACAGACACCCCTGGGGTATAGACTCTTACTGGACACACTAGAGACACCGTTGGGGTCCAGACTCTTACTGGACACGCTGTACAGACACCCCTGGGGTCCGGACTCTTACTGGACAGGACACACTGTACAGACACCGCTGGGGTACAGTCTTGGTGGAGAAGCCAGCAGTCCCTCCTCTCTCTCCATCAGGACAGTCTCTCTCTGCGTGCAGTGTATTAAACACTCCGCCGGTCTCACTAAAATCCTGATTTATTTCCTCCCGATATCGATCGGCCCTCCATTAAGAATATAATTCATTATCCCCCCGGCAGCACCCACAGCCTCTTAATGCATCAGTGGAAGAGGAGAATCTGAGAGAGAGGGCAGGGCCTGGGGCAGTTCTCACCCCTCTGAGAGAGAGGGCAGGGCCTGGGGCAGTTCTCACCCCTCTGAGAGAGGGCAGGGGGCTGGTCAGTGGACAGTCCGCTGTCCTGTGGTTCTGAAACACATTGCCGGACCCGGACCTGCTGGACCGGTCAGTGGACAGCCCGCTGCCCTGTGACACTGCCCGTGTGCCACGATCGCTGTGACAAGGGGGGGGTCACCTTGCCGCGGAACGGGGGCCCCAACTGGTGTGGCCCTGTGCCAGCGCTGGCAGGGTGGGCAGGGTGGGCAGGGTGCTAAATACTGCATCGCCCAGCTGTCTGCTGAGTGCGTTTCTGTGTGTGTGTGTGTGTGTGTATTGCTGGGTGGCAGCTCTTGGCAGCTCACTCACTCAGAAAAAAGCAGACCTCCCCTCCCAGCACAAACACACACACAGCTGCACAGAGCCTTTTAATAATACAGCACAGAACATCTGGACATGAATCAGGGGGATTTGTTCCACATTGGGACATTATTGCAGTACACACACAGACACACACAGGCACAGACAGTTGCTCACAGGCACCTGCTCCAGTACTCCTGCCCAGATAGTTCCCTCCTGGAATAACCCTGACTCCTGTCCGGAATTACCCTGACTCCTGTCCAGAATAACCCTGACTCCAGTCCGGAATAACCCTGACTCCAGTCCGGAATAACCCTGACTCCAGACTGTAATAACCCTGACTCCAGTCTGGAATAACCCTGACTCCAGACTGTAATAACCCTGACTCCAGTTTGGAATAACCCTGACTCCAGCCTGTAATAACCCTGACTCCAGTCCGGAATAACCCTGACTCCAGACTGTAATAACCCTGACTCCAGTCTGGAATAACCCTGACTCCATACTGTAATAACCCTGACTCCAGTCTGGAATAACCCTGACTCCAGCCTGTAATAACCCTGACTCCAGTCCGGAATAATCCTGACTCCAGCCTGTAATAACCCTGACTCCAGTCCGGAATAACCCTGACTCCTGTGTTGTTCTAGGCACTCTCTCCCACTCTCTTCCTCACTGTCTCTCCCGCGCTGACAGGCTCTCAGGCAGTAAATCAGGAGATTGATCTGGTGTTGCCTGGGGCGTCCTGTACTCTGGTAAAAAGGCTGTTTAATTTAAGAAGGGCGTTTTACTCCCCCCCCAATTCCATTACAGAACAAATGAAAGCTGGTTTAAATGAGACCAGAATTCTCTTTCTCTTTCCTTGTCCTTCGGCAGCAGGGAAGAGCCAAGCAGAGGAGCTGGTGGGGTTTCTAATGGGGGGTGAGGGTGTCTATTCCTGCTCAAATAAATGCGTGGTCCAGTCTGGTCAGCCGGATGGACCCAGGCTGAAGTCTCTCAGAGCACAGGGAGCAGATCCTCAGAGCAGCAGGCTGGCTGAGAGCCAACATCGGAAAGACAAGGTACCATACTGTATAGTGCCTTTCATATCTCACTACTTCAAATCTGCTCCTAGATATTGTATTGGGGGTCAGTGAGCTACAGCACCAGGGTCTCTGACAGCAGGACCTGCTTCTGATGTCTCTAACAGGACTGGACCTGAACCACCGGACCAGCTGTCCTCCTGGTCTAACAGGACCAGACCTGAACCACCAGACCCGCTGTCCTCCTGGTCTAACAGGACCGGACCTGAACCACCAGACCCGCTGTCCTCCTGCTCTGACAGGACCGGACCTGACCCGCCGGACCGGCTGTCCTGGTGGCGGCAGCAGGCTGGCACGGAGGGGCGCCTGTCCAGCAGGATGAAGAGGCGGGACGCAGAGCTCTGGTGTTGAAGCCTTTATTGAGCGCGGGGATCCGGGCGTGACGGCGGCGGCGGCGGCCAGCAGGGGGCGCTGCACGAGCGAGCACTGCAGACAGGCCAGAGGGGCCGAGGGGGACGGGGCGGGGGTCCGGAGTCTGCGCCGGGACGCTCTCACAGTTTGCTCTGCACCTTCGGACCTGCAAAGAACAACCACACCCCCACCGTAATCATCGTCTTCATCGTCTTCGTCAGCTGGACTGCGAGCGCGTCAGAGAGCTGCAGCCGGAGGGTCTCTGCTGAGCGTGGGGTCCCTCTAGGGGACTGTGGGTGTGGGGGGTCTCTAGAGGACAGTGGGACATTGGGTGTGGGGGGTGTCTCTAGGGGACAATGGGTGTGGGGGGTCTCTCTAGGAGACTGTGGGTGTGGGGGGTCTCTAGAGGACAGTGGGACAGTGGGTGTGGGGGGTGTCTCTAGGGGACAGTGTAGGGGACAGTCCGGGACCAGTAGGCTTGCACACCATGCAGTTACCTCTCTCAGCACGTCTCTGACGGGTCAGCCTGCTGGCAGAGGAGACAGACAAAGGGATTGTGGGTAACAGCTGCTGCTGAACACGCTGCTGTTTCCTTAGGGTGCACAGTGACTCTCGTCTTATCGACGAGGATGGAGTGTTAATGTGAAGATACAGAGGAGCTGGACTGAGTGTCTCTACAGTTACTCTACAGATCTGAGGATGAGGATGGTGTGTTAATGTGAAGATACAGAGGAGCTGGACTGAGTGTCTCTACAGTTACTCTACAGGTCTGAGGATGAGGAGGGAGTGTTGATGTGAAGATACAAAGGAGCTGGACTGAGTGTCTCTACAGTTACTCTACAGGTCTGAGGATGAGGAGGGAGTGTTGATGTGAAGATACAGAGGAGCTGGACTGAGTCTCTCTACAGTTACTCTACAGGTCTGAGGATGAGGAGGGAGTGTTGATGTGAAGATACAGAGGAGCTGGACTGAGTGTCTCTACAGTTACTCTACAGGTCTGAGGATGAGGATGGTGTGTTGATGTGAAGATACAGAGGAGCTGGACTGAGTGTCTCTACAGTTACTCTACAGGTCTGAGGATGAGGAGGGTGTGTTGATGTGAAGATACAGAGGAGCTGGACTGAGTGTCTCTACAGTTACTCTACAGGTCTGAGGATGAGGAGGGTGTGTTGATGTGAAGATACAGAGGAGCTGGACTGAGTGTCTCTACAGTTACTCTACAGATCTGAGGATGAGGAGGGAGTGTTGATGTGAAGATACAGAGGAGCTGGACTGGGTGTCTCTACAGTAACTCTACAGGTCTGAGGATGAGGATGGTGTGTTGATGTGAAGATACAGAGGAGCTGGACTGAGTGTCTCTACAGTTACTCTACAGATCTGAGGATGAGGATGGTGTGTTGATGTGAAGATACAGAGGAGCTGGGCTGAGTGTCTCTACAGTTACTCTACAGATCTGAGGATGAGGAGGGAGTGTTGATGTGAAGATACAGAGGAGCTGGACTGAGTGTCTCTACAGTTACTCTACAGATCTGAGGATGAGGATGGTGTGTTGATGTGAAGATACAGAGGAGCTGGACCGAGTGTCTCTACAGTTACTCTACAGATCTGAGGATGAGGATGGTGTGTTGATGTGAAGATACAGAGGAGCTGGGCTGTCCTGACCTTCAGGAAAGTACAGGGGCAGTTTCTCCAGGTAGATGTCCTCGTCAGACTTGAGGAAGACACAGAAGACGATGCGCTCCAGCTGGCAGGAGGGAGGGAGGTTAGACCAGCAGACTCGTCTCTCCCTGCCTCTCCCGCTCTGTCTCGTGAGCGAGGGAGCAGGTCGAGGGAGCTGCCCGTCGTGTGGAAAATGAGATCTTTAACGAGGAATCTTTAATTGAGACTGTTTAATTAGCCATTTCACACGTCTGTGGAGTAACGAGGGTGTTGCACACCGGGAGAGGGATGACAGAGAGAGGGGAGAGGGAAACGTAGAGAGGAGGAAGGTGAGAGGAGTACGATGGAGCGCGAGCAGGGGGTGGAGAGAGAGAGAACAACAGTCAGATTCTTCCTCCACACCTTCAATAAGCCAAACAAATCTACTTCCTTCTAACAGGACCGGACCTGAACCACCAGACCAGCTGTCCTCCCAGTCTGACAGGACCGGACCTGAACCACCGGACCAGCTGTCCTCCTGGTCTAACAGGACTGGACCTGAACCACCGGACTGGCTGTCCTCCTGGTCTAACAGGACCGGACCTGACCCACCAGACCCGCTGTCCACCGAGTCTAAAAAGCCTTTTAGACTGGTTTTTTAAAGTGTGCCTCTGCACTCTCCCTGACTCTAACTCTCCTTGCCTGCTGTCTCTTTCCCTCTGTCTCTCCCTCAGGTGTGCTGTTGTCACCCCAGCCCTGCCTGCGGCTGCAGCTGGTGGTGTTTTTGACAACAAGGCTTGTTGTTGTGCAGAAGGGAAGGGAATAGGTGTCGCACCAGGGGTAGGGAGCGGGTGTTTCCGTGGGGACGTTGAGTCAGCGCGCACGCTTCGCAGAGCTTGGTTTTAATTGGACCCTGTGGGCGCCCGCTCTGTCCTGGGATGACTGATATATCCACACCGCCTCGAGGGAGACAGGTGTGCTCCTACCTGTGATCCGTGAGTGTCCAGGTATTCCCTGACTGTCCTCAGGGCCACATCCGCCGCCTCACTGGGGGGGTACCCTGCAGGGGTTCCATAAGTCACCTCATTATTGCTCTGAGTTGCGTCGTGAACTGAAGTTTAAACAGGGGGGGCGGCGGGGGGGCTCAGTGGTCGGCACTGCAGTTGCGCAGCGCCGGGGCCCTGGGTTCGATTCTGGAGCTGGGGTGCTATCTGTGTGGAGTTTGCATGTTCTCCCCTGTTGCGTGGGTGTCCTGCGGGTGCTCTGGTTTCCTGGTGTCCTCTCACAGTACGGAGACGCGCCGGTGCGCTGGGTTAACAAGCTTGTGGGAGAATCGGCTGGGGTGTGAGTGTGTGTGTCTGTTGTGCGCTGTGACGCACTGGTGTCCTGTCCGGGATGTTCCCTGCCTTGTGCCTGCTGCTTGCTGGGATAGACTCCGGCCCCAGGCTCTGGGCTTGAACAGTCCTGACCTCCTGGACACCCCCTGTCCAGCGTGGGCCCCTGGGGGGGTCGACACCACTGTATCAGTGTCTGTATTGTGCTGAGGCAGCGGCACAGTGGCTCCACCCACAGCCCCAGGGCTCTGGGGTCAGTCCCAGACCTGGGGCTCTGTCTGTGTGGAGTCTGCATGCTGTCCCTGTGTGGGTGTGGGGTTCCTGCAGGTGCTGCAGTCTCCTGCCACAGGCTGAAGACATGCTGCTGGGTAAATTGGCTTCTGGGAACACTGCCCCTGGTGCAGGTGTCTGAGGTGGACTGGATGTACCCCAGCTCCGGCTCCCAGGTGACCCTGTGCTGGAAGAAGTGGTTACAAACTGGACAGAAGGGAGTTCAGGCGAGCTGACCTGGGTCAGTGGTTATTTGTCAATGTGTGTGGACAGGAGAGAGGGTGTGAGCTGCCTCTGTGTTCAGTGTCCAGTGACTGTGCCTGGGTCAGCAGTCAGTGAGAGTGGACAGTGGACAGTGGGCAGTGGACAGTGGACAGTGGACAGTGCTGTTGTCACTCACCGTACACGCCAGTAGAGATGCAGGGGAACGCCTGAAAGACAAAACAAGAGAGCATTGTTCTCCTCTCTCCGCTGTCCTCCTGCTCCCCCCATCTCTCTCCCCTTCTCCCTCCTCTCCTCCCTGTCCCCCCCCCACTCTCCCGACCCTCTGTCTCCTCTCCCTCTCTCACCTGCACTGTCCCCCTCCTCTCTGTCCCACTCCCTCTCCCTGTCCCCTCTCTGTCCCCTGCACTGTCCCCCTCCTCTCTGTCCCACTCCCTGTCCCCTCTGTCTCCTGCCCTGTCCCCCTCTCCCTGTCCCACTCCCTCTCCCTGTCCCCTCTCTGTCCCCTGCCCTGTCCCCCTCTCCCTGTCCCACTCCCTCTCCCTGTCCCCTCTCTGTCCCCTGCCCTGTCCCCCTCTCCCTCCCTCACCACAGTCCTCAGCTGCTGAGCGCGAGCTGTCTCCAGGCAGCTCCAGTAGCAGTTGCGCAGAGCCTGTCTCTCTCTGTCCCCCACAGACCCCGTCTGGACGATGGGCCCCACTGTGTGGATGACATCTGAAAAGGAGGACACGAGAGAGACCAGTCAGAGCGAGATGGACCGGTTTTATTCCTGTCTGCTCTGGGTATCCTCACCTGCGGGCCCATCGCTGCTGAGCTGCTCTTATCTTTGTCTGAGGGGCCCGATATTTTATTGTCATCGATCTCTTAATCAGCACTGAGCTTGAAACACCACCAAGTGCAGCGTCGTCACAATAAATATCTCCCCCCGGCAACCCAGGTCACTCTCAATGAGTTCCGTTTGATACACATGGTAACTCTTCCACCTCTTGCCCTCTCCTGTGCTGCCTCCCTCTCTCTCAGCTCCAGCCTCTCGACTCCACACTGCCTCCCTCTCAGCTCCAGCCTCCCGACTCCACACTGCCTCCCTCTCTCTCGACTCCACACTGCCTCCCTCTCTCTCTCCCTCGACTCCACACTGCCTCCCTCTCCCTCCCACTCTCTCGACTCCACACTGCCTCCCTCCCTCTCTCTCCCTCGACTCCACGCTGCCTCCCTCTCTCTCTCTCGACTCCACACTGCCTCCCTCTCCCTCCCACTCTCTCGACTCCACACTGCCTCCCTCCCTCTCTCTCTCGACTCCACACTGCCTCCCTCTCCCTCCCACTCTCTCGACTCCACACTGCCTCCCTCCCTCTCTCTCCCTCGACTCCACGCTGCCTCCCTCTCTCTCTCTCGACTCCACACTGCCTCCCTCTCCCTCCCACTCTCTCGACTCCACACTGCCTCCCTCCCTCTCTCTCTCGACTCCACACTGCCTCCCTCTCTCTCTCTCTCGACTCCACGCTGCCTCCCTCTCTCTCTCTCGACTCCACACTGCCTCCCTCTCTCTCTCTCTCGACTCCACACTGCCTCCCTCTCCCTCTCTCTCTCTCGACTCCACACTGCCTCCCTCCCTCTCTCTCTCGACTCCACACTGCCTCCCTCTCTCTCTCTCTCGACTCCACACTGCCTCCCTCTCTCTCTCTCGACTCCACACTGCCTCTCTCTCTCTCGACTCCACACTGCCTCCCTCTCTCTCTCTCTCGACTCCACAATGCCACCCTCTCTCTCTCTCGACTCCACACTGCCTCCCTCTCTCTCTCTCTCTCGACTCCACACTGCCTCCCTCTCTCTCTCTCGACTCCACACTGCCTCTCTCTCTCTCGACTCCACACTGCCTCCCTCTCTCTCTCTCTCGACTCCACACTGCCTCCCTCTCTCTCTCTCGACTCCACACTGCCTCTCTCTCTCTCGACTCCACACTGCCTCCCTCCCTCTCTCTCTCGACTCCACACTGCCTCCCTCTCTCTCTCTCTCGACTCCACACTGCCTCCCTCTCTCTCTCTCGACTCCACACTGCCTCCCTCTCTCTCGACTCCACACTGCCTCCCTCTCTCTCCCTCGACTCCATGCTGCCTCCCTCTCTCTCTCTCGACTCCACACTGCCTCCCTCTCCCTCCCACTCTCTCGACTCCACACTGCCTCCCTCTCTCTCTCTCGACTCCACACTGCCTCCCTCTCTCTCTCTCGACTCCACACTGCCTCCCTCTCCCTCGACTCCACACTGCCTCCCTCTCTCTCCCTCGACTCCACGCTGCCTCCCTCTCTCTCTCTCGACTCCACACTGCCTCCCTCTCCCTCCCACTCTCTCGACTCCACACTGCCTCCCTCTCTCTCTCTCTCGACTCCACACTGCCTCCCTCTCTCTCCCTCGACTCCACGCTGCCTCCCTCCCCCTCCCTGTGCCCCCTGTCCACGCCCTCTTTGTGTTCCACAGCTTTTGCCCCCCCCCCCTCCTCCTCCTCCTCTTACCCCCAGTCCTCTCCTTTTGCCCTCGCCAGCCGCCCCCCCCCGTGGCAGGGCCCGCGCGCGGCTGAGGAAGGTGCCGGTCGCGGTTATTTACAGCTGCTCCGGCGCTGTTTACGAGCATCGATCGGCGAGCTGTTTGTTTTAGTTGCTGCTCTCCGTCACCGAGAGCATTAATCAGCCCGGAGAGAGGAGGGAGGGGGAGAGGAGAGGAGCTCGGCAGAGGTCAGACCGTGGCGGAGAGACCCGGGGCAGGGACAGGAGGGGGGGGGGGCAGCACCCGGGGATACAGCAGAACGAGTGCACCTGTACACCAAGGGTGGCGGGTGTGTGGAACAAGCTGCCCGACCAGAAGGGTGAAGATCTCCAGTGAGATCGGAGCCTGACGACCTGGATGGGCAGAAAGGAGGGAGCCTCCTCTCGTTTGTGGCCTGTATTCTGCCCTCTTGAGAAAGAGAGGGGAGCAGGACACTGGGGGAGGGGGGAGAGATGGGAATATTCCGAGAGGGGAGCAGGAGACGGGGGGGAGGGTGTTGGATTTCTCTCGTCTCGACCCCTGCTCTCTCTCTCTCTCCGCCCGGGGGTGTCGCACTGTCCCGGGTGTCGTGTGCGCGAGCGCGAGACGTGATGCCAACTGACAGCAGTGCATTGTGGGTCAGCCGCCCCACTGCACGTCAGCAACTGCCCCCGACCACCACCCCAGGCCCCCAATCCCCTCTGCTCTCATTCTGCAGCTCACCCCCCCAGACTCCTGGCGCTCTGACATCCCCCAGTAACACAGCCCCTCCCCCCAGTGCGTGTGCTGTCAGAGCTCAGAGTGGCCGTGTCTGGACTGATGGGACTGTATGACTGCATCCTGTGCTGGGAGTCAGACAACTGACCTGCCTGGTCCGCACGGACACCAAACACTCACTAGCAGGGACAGCAACTGGACACACACCCCACGGACAGAGCAGAGGGACAGAGGACATGGGGGGTCCAGCTTCTCGCTCTGGGGGACACAGGGAGGGCTGGGACTGTACTGATGCTGTCAGGATTAACCTGACGTCTCAGCAGAGGGACAGAGGACATGGGGGGTCCAGCTTCTCGCTCTGGGGGACACAGGGAGGGCTGGGACTGTACTGATGCTGTCAGGATTAACCTGAATTCTCAGCAGAGGGACAGAGGACACGGGGGTCCAGCCTCTTGCTCTGGGGGACACAGCGCTCTGAGCCACCGATACCCAGCCCTGCCCGACTCGGACCTGAGCACCTGGTCCGGCCCGATTCCTGAAGGACCCCAGGGAAAAGGGCTCCAGACTCCCATCAGCCCCTTCAGCCGCTCCGCCCCTGAGGTCCCGGCCGCGGGGGGCCGCGGGGGGTCGCGGGGGGCCGCGGGGCCGCCTGGCGGTAGTGGCTGGGAGCACGTCGAGCCCCTGCCCGAGCCGTCGCGCAGTGGGGAGCCCCTCTCCAGGGCCGGCGGGAGGCAGGGGTGTTTTGATCCTGCGCTAATTGGCCCCCAGGGGAGGGCAGTCGGGGTGTTTGCGCCGCGGAGGAGAGGGCTCATGTGCGGCCTGTTTACCTCTCTCCTCTCCTCTCCTCTCTCCTCTCCTCTCTCTCTCCTCTCCTCTCCTCCGCAGCCCCGCGGGCCTGGTGGTGCTCGGCTGGGACACGCCGTCGTCCAGGGCGATGCAGCGCAGTGCGTTATTCTCCTCTCCAGCCACCCAAACTGATTACAATCCCAGTTAATAACTAATCCAGCTCCCAGTCCAGCCTGGAGAGTCTCAGACTGCTCTGTCAGTCAGTGGAGTCTGATTATAATCCCAGTGAAGAACTAATCCAGCTCCCAGTCCAGCTAGTCCAGTCCAGCCTGCAGTGTCTCAGACTGCTCTGTCAGTGTCAGTGGAGTCTGATTATAATTCCAGTGAAGAACTAATCCAGCTCCCAGTCCAGCCAGTCCAGTCCAGCCTGCAGTGCCTCAGACTGCTGTCAGTGTCAGTGAGTCTGATTATAATCCCAGTGAAGAACTAATCCAGCTCCCAGTCCAGCCAGTCCAGTCCAGCCTGCAGTGTCTCAGACTGCTCTGTCAGTCAGTGGAGTCTGATTATAATCCCAGTGAAGAACTAATCCAGCTCCCAGTCCAGCCAGTCCAGTCCAGCCTGCAGAGTCTCAGACTGCTCTGTCAGTGTCAGTGAGTCTGATTATAATCCCAGTGAAGAACTAATCCAGCTCCCAGTCCAGCCAGTCCAGTCCAGCCTGCAGTGTCTCAGACTGCTCTGTCAGTGTCAGTGGAGTCTGATTATAATCCCAGTGAAGAACTAATCCAGCTCCCAGTCCAGCCAGTCCAGTCCAGCCTGCAGAGTCTCAGACTGCTCTGTCAGTGTCAGTGAGTCTGATTATAATCCCAGTGAAGAACTAATCCAGCTCCCAGTCCAGCCAGTCCAGTCCAGCCTGCAGTGTCTCAGACTGCTCTGTCAGTGTCAGTGGAGTCTGATTATAATCCCAGTGAAGAACTAATCCAGCTCCCAGTCCAGCCAGTCCAGTCCAGCCTGCAGAGTCTCAGACTGCTCTGTCAGTGTCAGTGAGTCTGATTATAATCCCAGTGAAGAACTAATCCAGCTCCCAGTCCAGCCAGTCCAGTCCAGCCTGCAGAGTCTCAGACTGCTCTGTCAGTGTCAGTGGAGTCTGATTATAATCCCAGTGAAGAACTAATCCAGCTCCCAGTCCAGCCAGTCCAGTCCAGCCTGCAGTGTCTCAGACTGCTCTGTCAGTCAGTGGAGTCTGATTATAATCCCAGTGAAGAACTAATCCAGCTCCCAGTCCAGCCAGTCCAGTCCAGCCTGCAGAGTCTCAGACTGCTCTGTCAGTGTCAGTGAGTCTGATTATAATCCCAGTGAAGAACTAATCCAGCTCCCAGTCCAGCCAGTCCAGTCCAGCCTGCAGTGTCTCAGACTGCTCTGTCAGTGTCAGTGGAGTCTGATTATAATCCCAGTGAAGAACTAATCCAGCTCCCAGTCCAGCCAGTCCAGTCCAGCCTGCAGAGTCTCAGACTGCTCTGTCAGTGTCAGTGAGTCTGATTATAATCCCAGTGAAGAACTAATCCAGCTCCCAGTCCAGCCAGTCCAGTCCAGCCTGCAGAGTCTCAGACTGCTCTGTCAGTGTCAGTGGAGTCTGATTATAATCCCAGTGAAGAACTAATCCAGCTCCCAGTCCAGCCTGCAGTGTCTCAGACTGCTCTGTCAGTGTCAGTGAGTCTGATTATAGTCCCAGTTAATAAGTGATCAGGGTTGCAGTAAACACTCATTATGTTTGTACTGGGAAGAGAGCTGAGAAACAGCAAGCGTGTTTGAAAAGTCCGCGCCAGCGCAGCAGGAGCCCGGAGAGCCAGGCAGAGCTGCGGGATAAACAGCGGACCTGAGCCAGACCCTCCACCCCCGGATCAGCCCGCAGGATCGCTCCGCGCACGGAGACGGGCAATAAATTAGAGTCGGGAATTACTGCTAAGTGTGGGAATAAATTAAACTGCGCTTCCTTCTGTAAACACTATCTGACTGCATAATTACTGCCCACTGTGCAGCCGGGGAGGGAGGGGGAGAGAGACTGTGACACATATTCCGGGATCAGACAAACTTTCTTCCCTAAATTGACAAATCTAATCCCAGAGGGAGCAGGGACAGAGGGACACACAGGGGCTGGAGGAGAGAGAGAGAGAGACAGGGGCTGGAGGAGAGAGACAGGGGCTGGAGGAGGGAGAGAGAGAGACAGGGGCTGGAGGAGAGAGAGAGAGAGACAGGGGCCGTAGGAGAGAGAGAGAGACAGGGGCCAGAGGAGGGAGAGAGAGAGAGAGAGACAGGGGCTGGAGGAGAGAGACGGGCTGGAGGAGAGAGAGAGAGAGACAGGGGCTGGAGGAGAGAGACGGGCTGGAGGAGAGAGAGAGAGAGACAGGGGCCAGAGGAGAGAGAGAGAGAGACAGGGGCTGGAGGAGAGAGAGAGAGAGACAGGGGCTGGAGGAGAGAGAGAGAAAGAGAGACAGGGGCTGGAGGAGAGAGAGAGAGACAGGGGCTGGAGAGAGAGAGAGACAGGGGCCGGAGGAGAGAGAGAGACAGGGGCTGGAGGAGAGAGAGGGGGGAGACAGGGGTAAAAGCAGTAGAAAGGTGTCGGAGTGCGTGTGACCCCAGCTCTGGCTCCATGCAGCTGTGTCTGAAGCCTGCTTCCTGCTCCAGTCCCCCCCCACAGAGACACACACACGCACACGGCTGTACTCACACTTGGCGGGCAGTCCGTATGCACCGGTCAGTTTTGCCTGTCCAGTCTCGCACCCCCCCAGCGTGGAACACTCCTTCTTCAGCAGAGGCCCTGCTCTGCGGTGGATAGTGCCGTCCACTGAGGGGGAGAGAGAGGCAGTGAGGCTTCAGACCAGCCACAGACACACACAGGCCAGCGAGTGACCACCGCGGTCAGCTAGAGACACACACAGGCCAGAACACTGTAGCCTCTTGTCCGAGGGACAGAAAGTGACCACAGTGGTCATTTAAGAGTAAAAAAGGCTGACTGATTCATGATCACAGTGCGTCTGACCACACAGTGCACATGAGGGCCGGTAGAGCACTTGGGAGTCTGAGATGAAGAGGTGATTACAGCCTGCTGACCGATAGCACGCTACACTGGTCTTTGACCAGAGACAATGGGGGTGCCCGGCTCTGATTGGTCCAGTACAATGGGAATCTGCCTCTGATTGGTCAGGTACAGTGTGTGCCCGGCTCTGATTGGTCCAGTACAATGGGCATCTGCCTCTGATTGGTCAGGTACAGTGGGTGTTCGCCTTTGTATGGTCAGGTACAGTAGGGTCTGCCTCTGATTGCACTGGGAGTCTGACTGACAGCACTGTCACACCTGGAGCGGATCAGACTGCTGCGCACTGGGAGTCTGACTGACAGCACTGTCACACCTGGGGCGGATCAGACTGCTGCGCACTGGGAGTCTGACTGACAGCACTGTCACACCTGGAGCGGATCAGACTACTGCGCACTGGGAGTCTGACTGACAGCACTGTCACACCTGGAGCGGATCAGGCTGCTGCGCACTGGGAGTCTGACTGACAGCACTGTCACACCTGGAGCGGATCAGACTGCTGCGCACTGGGAGTCTGACTGACAGCACTGTCACACCTGGAGTGGATCAGACTGCTGCGCACTGGGAGTCTGACTGACAGCACTGTCACACCTGGAGCGGATCAGACTGGGAGTCTAGTACGCAAGGCTGTAAAGTCAGGGCTGGATTGGACTGCTGTGCACTGGAAATCTAAATGGCGACATTCTAAAATCTGGAGTGGACTGGAACGCTAGCCGCAGTCAGACTGGCAACGCTGTCAGACCTGGAGTGGACCGCGTCACTGGGCCTGCCCATGTCTCAGCCGATGTAGGCGAGAACTGGAGCTGGTCTGAGGATGGACGAGCTCCTACAGGCAGCAGGCAGGAAAGTGGGAGAGAGACAGATCTCATTTCCATCCCCAGCTCGTCAGGGACCTGGGGACCAGAGCCTTGTGGGCTACGTGCTTCCTGTCTCATTACACTCACCTCACGTTTATAAATACAGACGGAGAGCAAGAGAGACACCGGCACCTTATTAGCAGGTGTTAATTGGCTTTGTCTCAACGAGGGCACAGAGATGTTGTGATCGGGTAGAGATGAGAAGGTTCACATAAACAAACAGGTACAGCAGAGCTCACATCACATGGACCTGCTGGGGTCCCAGCTTTGAAAATCTTGGGGTGCCAGTCTGTGGTCAGCAGGAAGGAGGCTGACGTCTGTGATTGGTCAAGACACAGTGGGCGTCAATCTGTGACTGGTCAGGGCGTCGGGGCTCAACCGGTGACTGGTCAGTGGTCATCAGTAAGGAGATCAGTCCGTGACCAGTCAGTCATGGAAGAGCTTGTAACAGGAGGAGGTGCTCAGTGACTTGTCACTAATGGGGTGGACACTGGTGTGGGCCTGGTCACTGACACAGTGGACACCCCTCAGCGACCAGTCAGTAACAGGAGGAGCTGGTCAGCAGTATGGTGGACACTGGTGTGGGCCTGGTCACTGACACAGTGGACACCCCTCAGCAACTAGTCAGTAACAGGAGGAGCTGGTCAGCAGTATGGTGGACACTGGTGTGGGCCTGGCCAGTTGGATGAGCGGGCACCAGTCTCTCAGACACACTGGCGCAGTGGGTATCACTCAGGCTGAGGAGACAGTGCTATCATATCAACACAGTGCATCTGTTTCCTAGGTAATGAGTCCCTTGTTAGGAGCAGAGCTAATTAATTTCAGTCCAATTAGCAGGCATTAGTGCGTTAAAGGCAAACAGACCAGCCGTTGCAAAAACAAGGACACAAGCGAAGCACTGTTTCACCCTGAGAATCTGTCCGTGTCTTTCATTCCAGTGTCCACCTCTGAACCTGCTCTTGGAGACCCTCCCTCGCCCCTGCACCACCCCCTCTCACTCTCCTCTCTCATCTCCTCTCTCTGTCCTCTCATCTCCTCTCTCCTAACAGTGGCCCCTCCATGACAACCCTCCCACCTCCACGTCAATAATTGCCAGCCCTGGTTCTCCTACAGGAGCAGTTGTTGACGACTCTTCTAACGAACTCCGAGACTAATTAGAAGTAGCAGGTGAATTGACAAGGGAGAGAGACAGAGACTCGGAGTGTGGAAGAGTTAAATGAAATAGCATGAGCTGTTAATTACAGGGACATGGAGCAGGAGAACACAGGGACAGAGGGACAGAGAGAGAGAAAGAGAGGGGGGGACGAGTTTGTAAATGTTTTTGTTAAAAGTTATTGCTTTGGCAACACTGTAATATTCAACAGTTATCATCAAGCTCTTTGGATTTGAAAAGAAAGCCGGGAGAGAGAGGGAGACACGCAGTGGGGAGGGGAGGGGTGTGGAGGGGGCAGTGCTGATGAGTTTGAATCGGTCTTACAGATTTATCACTGTATTGATTAAGAGACGGCCGGCCACTTAACACCCCCCCGAGTCAGCAGAGAGAGGGACTGCGCTGGTTATTTACCTAACTGTTCAGCTCACTCCGAATGCCGTAAATCTCTCCAACACACACACACATGCACACACAGGCTTGTGTTCTGCCTTTGTGGGGTCTCTCTCCCACTGACTCCCAGTCTGCGCCAGCTGCAGCAGGCCTGAGAACACAGTCCGGGCGCTTTCAGATCTACAAGAGGCCACCCGCCGTCTCAAACATCATTCTGACTGCGACCAAACATTGGCAGCAAAATAGGAATACACATATAATGGAGCTAGGAGCTCTTCCATTACTATTGGAGCACACAGACACACCCACACTCCTATGGGTGCACACAGACACGCCCACACTCCTATTGGTGCACACAGACACGCCCACACTCCTATTGGTGCACACAGACACGCCCACACTCCTATTGGAGCTCACAGACACGCCCACACTCCTATTGCAGTACACAGAGACGCCCACACTCCTATTGGTGCACGTGGACACACCCACACTCCCATTGGAGCACACAGACACGCCCACACTCCCATTGGTGCACACAGACACACCCAAACTCCCATTGGAGCACAGAGACATGCCCAAACTCCTATTGGAGCACACAGACACACCCACAATCCTACTGGAGCCGAATTAGTGCTGACACAGGTAGAGACAGATTAGTGCTTCATGGCCAGAGAGGGTCCAGCGAAGGGCCAGGCAGGGGGAGACACACAGACACTCACCTCCACCGCCTCCCAGCAGCGTCTTGTTGGCTGAAAAGACAGAAGGGAAGACAGAGTTAAATCACTCTGTGACCCCTGTGTCAGCCATTTCCTGTCTGCTGCACAACTGAACCCTTGGTTGAGCTGAGAATTGAATGAGATGATGAGATGACAGAGAGAGCAAGCAGGGGCAGAGAGAGAGAGCAGAGACAGAGAGAGGGAGAGTGACCAGGGACGTGTGTGTGTTACACTCTGGTATGTGTGTTTGTGCATGTGTACATATGAATTAAAGGAAAAGGACTCTCACACACACTGACTGGACACTCCAGTACATTAACACCACACTGAGAGAGAGAGGGGTTAATACAGACACACTGACTGGACACTCCAGTACATTAACACTGCACTGAGAGAGAGAGGGGTTAACACAGACACCCTGACTGGGCACTCCAGTACATTAACACTGCACTGAGAGAGAGAGGGGTTAATACACACACACTGACTGGACACTCCAGTACATTAACACTGCACTGAGAGAGAGAGAGGGGTTAATACAGACACACTGACTGGACACTCCAGTACATTAACACTGCACTGAGAGAGAGAGGGGTTAACACAGACACCCTGACTGGACACTCCAGTACATTAACACTGCAGTGAGAGAGAGAGGGGTTAATACACACACACTGACTGGACACTCCAGTACATGAACACTGCACTGAGAGAGACAGGGGTTAACACAGACACCCTGACTGGACTCTACACTGAGAGAGAGGTCAGGATGGGGGATTACAGTCACTCCCACACAGAACTGGAGAGAAGCAGTGAGAGGCCAGGAAACTGAGAAACAGTCAATCAGTCACTCAGCCCTGAAAACCAGCACTGAGAGAGGAGAGAGGGGGGTGCAGCAGGAGGAGAATGAGGATGGAGTGAAAGGGGGAGGTGGGCAGGAGTTTCTAACTGGAAGAGGAGCTGGCAGAGGGAGAGAGAGGTGGGGGGGGGCAGTGTGAGTGACATCTGACTTTAACCCAGCCAGAGAGAGAGGGAGGGAGGGAGGGAGGAAAAGGGAAGGAGAGAGGAAGGGAAAGATGGAGAGAGAGATGGAGGGGGAGAGGGAGGGAGAGAGAGAGGGAAAGGGAGGGAGATAGGAAGGGAGAGGGAGGGAGAGAGGGAGGGAGGGAGAGAGAGAGGGAGGGAGAGAGGGAGGGAGAGAGAGAGGGAGGGAGAGAGGGAGAGAGAGAAGGATAACGAGCGCTGATCACAGTGCAGCCAGCGACGGACGCAGAAGAGAGTCCTCTTAGTCTCCCGGGTGAGCCAGGCAGGTAGGCTTGGGAATCTGTCTGGGAAACAGCACAAGAGACGGGGCAAGGAGGGGAGGGGGGCTGGGAGAGGCCTGCGAGGGGAGAGCACGCGGGTTCGAGGGCCAGGCAGGGATGGATGACAGAGAGGAGACTGTGTCCCAGGCTGGAGAGTGGGAAGGGAGCAGGAGCGATCGGAGGGGAGAGAGGCGAGTAGGAAGGGAGCAGGAGCGATCGGAGGGGAGTGGGAAGGGAGCAGGAGCGATCGGAGGGGAGTGGGAAGGGAGCAGGAGCGATCGGAGGGGAGAGAGGCGAGTAGGAAGGGAGCAGGAGCGATCGGAGGGGAGTGGGAAGGGAGCAGGAGCGATCGGAGGGGAGTGGGAAGGGAGCAGGAGCGATCGGAGGGGAGAGAGGGGAGTAGGAAGGGAGCAGGAGCGATCGGAGGGGAGAGAGGGGAGTGGGAAGGGAGCAGGAGCGATCGGAGGGGAGTGGGAAGGGAGCAGGAGCGATCGGAGGGGAGAGAGGGGAGTGGGAAGGGAGCAGGAGCGATCGGAGGGGAGTGGGAAGGGAGCAGGAGCGATCGGAGGGGAGAGAGGAGCTTTGCTCAGGGAGTATCAGAGCCGGGAAGGAGACGCAGCGCCTGTGAGAGGGGGCAGTTCCCGTACTGACGGCCATGAGTGTCATCGTACATCGTTAACTAATTAGTACCGGAGGGGCGCAGGCCGCAGGGGAAGAGGTGCTGTCACTGGACACCGGAGACTGCAGTGACCGCTCGCTCCACCCCTCCTCTGCTCCCAGTAGGGCCTAGCCCTCCGCTCACTGCCCCTACCTCTCTTGGCGCCTGGAGCTCCCAGAGGTGCAGTGGAGTTGCTGAGGCAGACAGGGCTGCAGCCCCAGGGAGTTCAGGCCCCTGGTGTGTGTGTGTGTGTGTGTGTGTGTGCGTGCGTGTGCGTGTGTGCGTGTGTGCGCGTGTGCGCGTGTGCGCGTGTGTGCCTGTGTGTGTGCCTGCACAGTCACAGGCCTGTTCGGGCAGCTGTGTGGTCAGCACTGAGCCCTGTGCAGCACAGGGACACTGACCACTGACCGAGGGACAGCTTCACGGCTGCTGTGTGCTACCACACACACCCTGACCACAGGGCATACTGACTGCTGACACACAGGCAGTGGCTGTCTGTAGTGCCTGGACATCACGGACACCAACAGTGGTCACTCTGAGCCAATGTGTGTCCGCAGTCATGAGATCAGGGTAAAAGCACAGTACAGCGCAGTAGAGCCCAGTGAGATCAGGGTAAAAGCACAGTACAGCGCAGTAGAGCCCAGTGAGATCGGGGTAAAAGCACAGTACAGCGCAGTAAAGCCCAGTGAGATCGGGGTAAAAGCACAGTACAGCGCAGTGAGATCAGGGTGAAAGGAAACAGATCTGACCGATCCATGGTATTTGGGGACTTGAGAACAGGGCTGTGCTGTCTGTTCCAGACACCCGCTGCTCTCTGTGTGCAGTAGCCCCTCCGTTTCCAGTCCTGACCGCGTACTGGGGTGCAGGCTACGGGTCAAGACCACAGAGACTCGGTCCCTTCGAAGGGTTCCGCCCCTAAGACACGAGCCCCGGAAATCTCACGGGTCAGGGCGGTGCGTGGGGCCGCGTCACGAGGGACGCGCGCCGGTCCACGCACACACTGAGACACCGGCAGCTGGCGGCGATAAAAACGATGCTCACTCTCCTCCCTCTCCCCCTCTCTCTCTCCCTCCCTCCCTCCGCAGGCTTGACTGAAAAGACGAGTCTTCTCGACAGTCTGCCATCTCCCCGCTCGGAGGAAAAGCGGTGCGCAGTCCGCGTCTCTCCCTTCACCCCCACTGCCCGCGCGCCCCGAGCGGCACCCAGGACCCCCACATCTGGGGGAGAGAGGGGGAGACCCGTCTCCGGTCCGATTCCGGGGGAGGAGGAGGAGGAGGAGGATACGGGGCGAAGCGAAGCCGACAGGACCGGCGAAGAGAGGCTGTCTTGTAGACAGAGGCTGTGCACGAAATATTTGTTTTGATTTTTTTTCTGGGGGACAGTCTCCGGAAACCGGGGCTCGGTCACGGAGAAACGCCGCTCGCGCCAGCGCTGGGATTTACAGAAACCGGGAAACCGGGAAGAGGCAGCCCGAGTCCTCGCGGGCGATTTCCCCCCCCCCGATATATCACTGGAAGAGCCGCTCGTGTCCGGTCCCGCGTGTGTCCAGAGCAGAGGCTGAAGCCCACGAGCGGCCGTGGCAGTGAGGACGGTGGAGCGGAGCGCTAGCGGCAGGTAAATGTCCACGCGTGTACAGAACACGGGAATACGGGCTCGGGAGCCGCACGGCGGCCGCTGTGGTTGTATCACGCGTGTGTCTGTGTGTGTGTGTGTCGCCTGGTTGGTCTTGTCCCCCCCGTGTTCCGGCAGCGGAGCCCCAGCTGCGGCGGCTCGCGCTCGGTCCCTCCCTCTCCCTCTCCCTCGCGCGCGGCCGCAGCCCGCTGGACCCACCTGTCCCGCCGCGTGCCGGGGACACAGGCACATGCTAATGAGCGAGTGAACAGGTGTGTGTGTCTGTGCTGTTGTGTTGACTGTTCATGGGCATTGCTAGTGTGTCTGTGTGCATCAGTATTTGTGAGCATCATTGTGTTAGTGTGTCTGTGTGCGCCAATATTTGTGAGCATTACTGTGTTTGTGTTAGTGTGTCTGTGTGCATCAGTATTTGTGAGCATTACTGTGTTTGTGTGCGCCAATATTTGTGAGCATTACTGTGTTTGTGTTAGTGTGTCTGTGTGCATCAGTATTTGTGAGCATTACTGTGTTTGTGTTAGTGTGTCTGTGTGCGCCAATATTTGTGAGCATTATTGTGTTTGTGTTAGTGTGTCTGTATGCATCAATATTTGTGAACATTACTGTGTTTGTGTTAGTGTGTCTGTGTGCGCCAATATTTGTGAGCATCATTGTGTTCGTGTGTCTGTGTGCGCCAATATTTGTGGGCATTATTGTTATAGTGTGTCTGTGTGCGCCAATATTTGTGGGCATTATTGTGTTTGTGTTAGGGTGTCTGTATGCACCAATATTTGTGAGCATCATTGTGTTCGTGTGTCTGTGTGCGCCAATATTTGTGGGCATTATTGTGTGCGTGTTAGCGTGTCTGTGTGCACCAGTGATTGTGAACATTTTTGTATTAGTGTGTGCAGCATTGTTTGTGAGTATTATTGTCTTTTAGTGTGTCAGTGAGCACCTCAGTTTTTGTTATTGTGCTTGTGTTAATGTTAGTGAGTGTTGGTGTGTCTCTCTGTGCCAGCGTTTGTTATTGTGTTTATGTAAGTGTGCACCAGTGTTTGTGAACATTGTGTTTATTTTGTTGTGTTGGTGTGCACCAGTGTTAATGCTACTGCGTCTGTGTGCACCAGTGTCTGTTAGTGTTAGTGTGTGTTAGTGCACATCTGTGTTTTTTGTCTGGGTTAGTGGGTGTATCAGTGTCTGCATGTCTGGACATGTTAGTGTATATTGGTGGGCATTCAGCAGTGTGTGTTAATGTGTGTGTATCGCTGTGAATTCAGCAGTGTGTGTTAATGTGTGTGTATCGCTGTGAATTCAACAGTGTGTGTTAATGTGTGTGTATCACTGTGAATTCAGCAGTGTGTCGCCCTCTCTGTGCCAGTCCTGTCCTGGTGTGTGTGTGTGTGTGTGTGTTGCTCTCGCCCTCTCTGTGCCAATCCTGTCCTGGTGCCAGTGGGTGACTTGGTGTCAGCCTGTGCACACGTATGTTTGCCGGCACGCGTGTCGATGCGCACACGCCCACGGCTCTGCCGCGCTCTCGCTGAGGGTGCAGGTGTGTGCGCGCGGGATGGGGCGACAGCTCGTTAGCACGCCTTGTTAGCTGGGAGAACAGGGTGGTGGGCGCCCCGTCCGTGCCAGGGGAAGGCCCAAGTCCGAGGTGTCGACGCCCTGCGAGGCCTAGCGCCTCTCTCCTCCCTCCTCCTCCTCTTCCATCCTCCTTTCTCCTTTCAAACTTCACTCTGTCTCTCCCCCTGCTCCTGGCTCCTGGCTCTCTCCTGCTGTTGCTGTAGTCATCCCTCTCTGCCTGTCTCTCCTCTCCCCTGTTCTCCATTTCTCCTCTCTCCTCTGTCTCCCCTCTCTGTCCTCCCTCCATCTCTCTCCTCTCTCTGGGGAAGTGTCTCTCAGCTGTAAACATGTTGCATGTCACCGAGCAGCACTTTCTCCTGGCTCTGCCTGTCCGCTCTCTCGGTGAGGCAGTTTAATTAACTCCTTCATGAGTTTGTTAGCCTCTTGTTTGCAATGAAGAGAGGCTCAGCTGCTGATTTCCACCGACGGGAATAAAGCGATTAGTGGGAGAAATTGTAACGAATGTTGATGCAGAGTTGCAGGAGAATATTAATAAGAGCAGCGTGACCACAGATCGATAGGGAAGTGATCCCGGAGTAAGAGGGCGTCCTGCCGGCTCCTCTGTCCGACCAGAGGCATCGCGCATGCACATCGCGCACACAGTCTCTCTGTTTCACAGCCCAGACTGCACAAGTGATACCTGACTGACACACAGACAGGCACACTGACACCCGGCTGAGTCTGACTGAGATCCAGACTGAGAGACACACTGACTGAGAGACACACTGACACACTGACTGAGAGACACACTGACTGACACACAGACAGGCACACTGACACCCGGCTGAGTCTGACTGAGATCCAGACTGACTGACACACTGACTGAGAGAAACACTGACACACTGACTGAGAGACACACTGAGAGACACACTGACACACTGACTGAGAGACACACTGACTGAGAGACACACTGAGATACACACTGACTGAGAGACACACTGACACCCGGCTGAGTCTGACTGAGATCCAGACTGACACACTGACTGAGAGACACACTGACTGAGAGACACACTGAGATACACACTGACTGAGATACACACTGACACACAGACAGGCACACTGACACCCGGCTGAGTCTGACTGAGATCCAGACTGACTGACACACTGACTGACTGACACACTGACTGAGAGACACACTGACTGAGAGACACACTGACTGACACACAGACAGGCACACTGATACCCGGCTGAGTCTGACTGAGATCCAGACTGACTGACACACTGACTGAGATCCAGACTGACTGACACACTGACTGAGAGACACACTGACACACTGACTGAGAGACACACTGACTGACACACAGACAGGCACACTGACACCCGGCTGAGTCTGACTGAGATCCAGACTGACTGACACACTGACTGAGAGACACACTGACACACTGACTGAGAGACACACTGACTGACACACAGACAGGCACACTGACACCCGGCTGAGTCTGACTGAGATCCAGACTGACTGAGATCCAGACTGACTGACACACTGACTGAGAGACACACTGACACACTGACTGAGAGACACACTGACTGACACACAGACAGGCACACTGACACCCGGCTGAGTCTGGCTGAGATCCAGACTGACTGACACACTGACTGAGAGAAACACTGACACACTGACTGAGAGACACACTGAGAGACACACTGACACACTGACTGAGAGACACACTGACTGAGAGACACACTGAGATACACACTGACTGAGAGACACACTGACACCCGGCTGAGTCTGACTGAGATCCAGACTGACACACTGACTGAGAGACACACTGACACACTGACTGAGAGACACACTGAGATACACACTGACTGAGATACACACTGACACACAGACAGGCACACTGACACCCGGCTGAGTCTGACTGAGATCCAGACTGACACACTGACTGAGAGACACACTGACACACTGACTGAGAGACACACTGAGATACACACTGACTGAGAGACACACTGACTGAGAGACACACTGACACACTGACTGAGAGACACACTGACTGACACACAGACAGGCACACTGACACCCGGCTGAGTCTGACTGAGATCCAGACTGACTGAGAGACACACTGACACACTGACTGAGAGACACACTGACTGAGAGACACACTGACTGACACACAGACAGGCACACTGACACCCGGCTGAGTCTGACTGAGATCCAGACTGACACACTGACTGAGAGACACACTGACACACTGACTGAGAGACACACTGAGAGACACACTGACACACTGACTGAGAGACACACTGACTGAGAGACACACTGACTGACACACAGACAGGCACACTGACACCCGGCTGAGTCTGACTGAGATCCAGACTGACTGACACACTGACTGAGAGACACACTGACTGACACACAGACAGGCACACTGACACCCGGCTGAGTCTGACTGAGATCCAGACTGACTGACACACTGACTGAGAGACAGACAGACACACTGACTGACACACAGACAGGCACACTGACACCAGGCTGAGTCTGGCTGAGATCCAGACTGACTGACACACTGACTGAGAGAAACACTGACACACTGACTGAGAGACACACTGAGAGACACACTGACACACTGACTGAGAGACACACTGACTGAGAGACACACTGAGATACACACTGACTGAGAGACACACTGACACCCGGCTGAGTCTGACTGAGATCCAGACTGACACACTGACTGAGAGACACACTGACTGAGAGACACACTGAGATACACACTGACTGAGATACACACTGACACACAGACAGGCACACTGACACCCGGCTGAGTCTGGCTGAGATCCAGACTGAGAGACACACTGACTGAGAGAAACACTGACACACTGACTGAGAGACACACTGACTGACACACAGACAGGCACACTGACACCCGGCTGAGTCTGACTGAGATCCAGACTGACTGACACACTGACTGAGAGAAACACTGACACACTGACTGAGAGACACACTGAGAGACACACTGACACACTGACTGAGAGACACACTGAGATACACACTGACTGAGAGACACACTGACACCCGGCTGAGTCTGACTGAGATCCAGACTGACACACTGACTGAGAGACACACTGACTGAGAGACACACTGAGATACACACTGACTGAGATACACACTGACACACAGACAGGCACACTGACGTCTGGCTGAGATCCAGACTGACTGACACACTGAGAGACACACTGACTGAGAGACACACTGACACACTAACACACTGATTGTTGAAAGCATTCGTGAATACTGGGAGGTCAGTGTTGCTGTGTGGACTGTGGCTGTTACTGTCCCAGTCTGTGCCGACTGTGTGCGTGCGCGCGTGTGCGAGTGAGTTCCTCGGTGACATGTTCCGTGTTCACAGCTGCAGAGAGAAACTGCCTGAGCTGCCAGGGGCCGAGAGCAGAGACAGAGCGAGGAGGGAGAGGCCAGTGACAGGAGAGAGACACTGAGAGAAAATCATTTCTACATTTCTGCCCCCCCACCATCTTGCTGGGACAGAGCAGGAGGGAGGGAACAGCACAGCCTGTCCTCTCTCCTCCTCCTCTCCCTCTCTCCCTCTCTCATTCTGATTCCATGTGTCACTTCACCCTGTAACTGGACAGCCAACCCGCCCGAGCCAGAGAGAGAGAGAGAGAGGAGAGACAGGCAGAGAGGAGAGGGGTGACTACAGCAGCAGCAGGAGAGCGAGGTCTCAGCCAGCAGCAGGGGGAGAGACAGACTGAAGATTGAAAGGAGAAAGGAGGATGGAAGAGGAGGGAACAAGGGAGAGAGGAGGAAGAGAGAGAAGAACAGAGAAGAGAGGAGGACAAACAGGTCACAGAGAGAGGAGCCTCACACCGACACCCACTGGCCCTTCCCTGTCTCTGGCAGCTGGCGCACAGCAGGGCCGAGGGGCTGTGCCAACACACTGCACTGCACTGCACTACACTACACTACTGTACACTACACTACACTACTGTACACTGCACTACACTGTACTACACTGCATCACACTACTGTACACTGCACTACACTACACTACTGTACACTGCACTACACTGCACCACACTACTGTACACTGCACTACACTACACTACTGTACACTACACTACTGTACACTGTACTACACTGCATCACACTACTGTACGCTGCACTACACTACACTACTGTACACTGCACTACACTGCACCACACTACTGTACACTGCACTACACTACACTACTGTACACTGTACTACACTACACCACTGTACACTGCACTACACTACATTGTACTACACTGCACTACACTACCGTAAACTGCACCACACTACTGTACACTGCACTACACCACTGTACACTGCACTACACTACATTGTACTACACTGCACCACACTACTGTACAGTGCACCACACTACTATACACTGTACTACACTGCACTACACTGCACCACACTACTGTACACTGTACTACACTACCGTACACTGCACTACACTACTCTACATTACTGTACACTGTACCACACCACACTACACTGCACCACACTACTGTACACTGTACTACACTGCACCACACTACTCTACACTACACTGCACTATACTACTCTATGCCACAGTAAACTAAAGTGCACCCACCCCACCCCTGACAATGGTATGATCCATTTCCTCTTGAATCTGTCATCTGGCCTGCTTCAGGTCAGTACCACATTGTCCCAGAGGGAGGCGAGTGCGGAGGTCACTGTTCACTTAGTGAACGAGGGATGGAGAGCGAGCGAGGGAGGGAGGGATGTGAGGGAGGAGAGGTATAGGGAGCAGGAGGAGAGAGGGACAGGGAAGGGAGAGAGACACAGAGAAAGAACTCCACCAGGAAACGGCAGACGTTGTCATAGACACACAGGCACATCATGAATGCAG
This sequence comes from Atractosteus spatula, assembly GCF_055471065.1. Classification (NCBI taxonomy): domain Eukaryota; kingdom Metazoa; phylum Chordata; class Actinopteri; order Semionotiformes; family Lepisosteidae; genus Atractosteus; species Atractosteus spatula. The sequence goes on from NW_028296641.1 coordinate 370,015, forward strand.
CTATTTTAGTCGTTAATGTTAATTAAATCGTAAATGATCATGTTTGCACTGATTGACTGCGCTTTGACAGAGTCAGGCTGCACACCGTTCTCCAACTGAGATATTATTACCTGTCAGCCTGTGTCCATGTGAAAATTAAAAGCCAGTGAATTACAAGGTGTTACAGTTACAATTACAGTGTTATGATACACTGAGTAACTTCTTACTCAGTGGGTTACAGTGCTGTAATACAGTGAGTAATTGTTCTAATCCAGTGGTTTACAGTATTATAATACAGTTACTGCTCTAATCCAGTGATTTACAGTGATATAATACAGTAACTGTTGTAATCCAGTGAGTGACTGTTCTTATCCTGTGGGTTACAGTGATATAATATACAGTGCCATAGTGTGTGTACAGTACCAGTGTGTGTGTGTAATGAGTGTGTACAGTGTGTGTAATTAGTGTGATCAGTGTGTACAGTGTGTGTACAGTAGCAGGGTGTGTGTAATGAGTGTACAGTGTGTGTACAGTAGCAGTGTGTGTGTAATGAGTGTGTACAGTGTGTTTGTACAGTAGCAGGGTGTGTGTACAGTAGCAGGGTGTGTGTAATGTGTGTTCAATATGTTTACAGTACCAGTGTGTGTGTAATGAGTGTGTACAGTGTGTGATGAGTGTACAGTGTGTGTGTACAGTAGCAGGGTGTGTGTAATGAGTGTGTACAGTGTGTGATGAGTGTACAGTGTGTGTGTACAGTAGCAGTGTGTGTGTGTAATGAGTGTACAGTGTGTGTGTACAGTAGCAGGGTGTGTGTAATGAGTGTGTTCAATATGTTTACAGTACCAGTGTGTGTGATGAGTGTGTACAGTGTGTGTGTACAGTAGCAGGGTGTGTGTAATGAGTGTACAGTGTGTGTACAGTAGCAGTGTGTGTGTGTGTAATAAGTGTGTACAGTGTGTTTGTACAGTAGCAGGGTGTGTGTAATGAGTGTACAGTGTGTGTGTACAGTAGCAGGGTGTGTGTAATGAGTGTGTTCAATATGTTTACAGTACCAGTGTGTGTGATGTGTGTGTACAGTAGCAGGGTGTGTGTAATGAGTGTGTACAGTGTGTTTGTACAGTAGCAGGGTGTGTGTAATGAGTGTACAGTGTGTGTGTACAGTAGCAGTGTGTGTGTGTAATGAGTGTGTACAGTGTGTGTGTACAGTAGCAGGGTGTGTGTAATGAGTGTACAGTCTGTGTACAGTAACAGCATGTACACTGGCTCTCTGAGGACACTATAACTCAGCAGTGACAGGTTTAATAAACGCAGGGATGGCGCTGGGCTCTCCAGTGAGCTGCGGACACAGCGATTAAACTGCCAGTAAAAAATTTAATCAACTAATAATGTACCCTGTGCTGTTAATTAGTGCTCCGTCAAAGAAATGAATATTTAAAAGGGTCTCTCTCTCCATCTCTCTCCCCCGGCTTCATCTTTCTCATTCGTCCCACCCTCCTCTTCCTCCACTCTCTCCCTCTCACTCCTCATCCTCTCCTGTCCCCCTCTCTCTCCCCCTCTTGTCTCCCTCTCTCCTCTTTCTACCTTTCTTGTCTCTCTCTCTCTCTCTCTCCCTCCTCATCCTCTCTCTCTCCTCTCTCTCTGCCTCTCCCTCTGTCCCTGTGAATAGCAGCTGTGTTGTCAGAGTTGTCAGTCTGGTCACATCGCTCAGAGTATCTGTGCTGAGTTTGGTGTGTTTAACCTCCTGGAGAGAGTCACTGTTGACAGTTACTGTTTTCTCGCTAATTACCGCTCCTAATTGATATCGGATTGCCGTGGGCTGCAGACTGACAGACGGACACAAGTGTGAACACGCAGACACCACTGTAGTGGCCTGTATAGGCCAGGTCTGTACATACACACTACTTTATAGATGCAATATACTGCACATTCTACATTGCATCACATACATTATAGACACTTTTCACAGTCTGTTATAGACTCTCCTGTACACAGTCTGTTATAGACTCATACTCTCACTGTCCCTGTCTCTCTCTGCCTCTCCCTGTCTCTCCCAAGCTGTGCATTTCTCCTGCTCCTCTCTTTCCCGTCTGCACACCCCAGTGCTCACAGTGACAGAGAGAGGCAGGAGAGGTAAATTAAATTGCTATCTTGGGCTGCCACTGGGCATCTAGTGCACACTGGTGCAGCATGGAGAGGAGAGAGAGAGGGAGAGACGGTGAGATATCAGTGCCCATTTCTGATCACTATACAGAAGAGAGCAATCAAATACTGGTTACACCTGAGAAACAGAGACCAGAATTCGTACCACCTCAAGGCCCTGCTGAGCCCAGAGAAGAGCCCCCTGAGCCAGCTGGTCCTGAGGCTCACTGACACCAGCCGGCCTGGACAACCAGGACAGCACAGCCACAGCACAGGACACACAACACTGCCTCAGACACTGGGACAACACACACAACACACACTGAACAGCACTGCCTCACCCACTGGGACACACATAAACACACTGAACAGCACTGCTCACCCACTGGGACACACACACAACACACACTGAACAACACTGCCTCACCCACTGGGACACACATAAACACACTGAACAGCACTGCTCACCCACTGGGACACACACATAAACACACTGAACAACACTGCCTCACCCACTGGGACACACACACAACACACACTGAACAACACTGCTCACCCACTGGGACACACACATATAAACACACTGAACAACACTGCCTCAGACACTGGGACACACACACAACACACACTGAACAGCACTGCCTCACCCACTGGGACACACACACAACACACACTGAACAACACTGCCTCACCCACTGGGACACACGCATATAAACACACTGAATAACACTGCTCACCCACTGGGACACACACACAACACACACTGAACAACACTGCTCACCCACTGGGACACACACACAACACACACTGAACAACACTGCCTCACCCACTGGGACACACAGACATATAAACACACTGAACAGCACTGCTCACCCACTGGGACACACACACAACACACACTAAACAACACTGCCTCACCCACTGGGACACACACATATAAACACACTGAACAACACTGCCTCACCCACTGGGACACACACACATATAAACACACTGAACAACACTGCCTCACCCACTGGGACACACACATATAAACACACTGAACAACACTGCCTCACCCACTGGGACACACACACATATAAACACACTGAACAACACTGCCTCACCCACTGGGACACACACACAACACACACTGAACAGCACTGCTTCACCCACTGGGACACACACACAACACACACTGAACAGCACTGCTCACCCACTGGGACACACACACAACACACACTGAACAGCACTGCTTCACCCACTGGGACACACACACAACACACACTGAACAGCACTGCTTCACCCACTGGGACACACACACAACACACACTGAACAGCACTGCTTCACCCACTGGGACACACACACAACACACACTGAACAACACTGCTCACCCACTGGGACACACACACAACACACACTGAACAACACTGCCTCACCCACTGGGACACACAGACATATAAACACACTGAACAGCACTGCTCACCCACTGGGACACACACACAACACACACTAAACAACACTGCCTCACCCACTGGGACACACACATATAAACACACTGAACAACACTGCCTCACCCACTGGGACACACACACATATAAACACACTGAACAACACTGCCTCACCCACTGGGACACACACATATAAACACACTGAACAACACTGCCTCACCCACTGGGACACACACACATATAAACACACTGAACAACACTGCCTCACCCACTGGGACACACACACAACACACACTGAACAGCACTGCTTCACCCACTGGGACACACACACAACACACACTGAACAGCACTGCTCACCCACTGGGACACACACACAACACACACTGAACAGCACTGCTTCACCCACTGGGACACACACACAACACACACTGAACAGCACTGCTTCACCCACTGGGACACACACACAACACACACTGAACAGCACTGCTTCACCCACTGGGACACACACACAACACACACTGAACAGCACTGCTTCACCCACTGGGACACACACACAACACACACTGAACAGCACTGCTTCACCCACTGGGACACACACACAACACACACTGAACAACACTGCTTCACCCACTGGGACAGACACGTATAAACACACTGAACAACACTGCCTCAGACACTGGGACAACACACACAGCACACACTGAACAACACTGCCTCACCCAGTGGGACAGACACACATAAACACTGAACAACACTGCCTCAGACACTGGGACAACACACACAATACACACTGAACAACACTGCCTTACCCACTGGGACACACATAAACACACTGAACAACACTGCCTCACCCACTGGGACACACATAAACACACACTGAACAACACTGCTCACCCACTGGGACACACACACAACACACACTGAACAGCACTGCCTCACCCACTGGGACACGCATAAACACACTGAACAGCACTGCTCACCCACTGGGACACACACATAAACACACTGAACAACACTGCCTCACCCACTGGGACACACACATAAACACACTGAACAACACTGCCTCACCCACTGGGACACACACACAACACACACTGAACAACACTGCCTCACCCACTGGGACACACACATATAAACACACTGAACAGCACTGCTCACCCACTGGGACACACACACAACACACACTGAACAGCACTGCCTCACCCACTGGGACACACACACAACACACACTGAACAGCACTGCTCACCCACTGGGACACACACACAACACACACTGAACAACACTGCTCACCCACTGGGACACACACACAACACACACTGAACAGCACTGCTCACCCACTGGGACACACACACATATAAACACACTGAACAGCACTGCCTCACCCACTGGGACACACACACAACACACACTAAACAACACTGCTTCACCCACTGGGACACACGCATATAAACACACTGAACAACACTGCTCACCCACTGGGACACACACACAACACACACTGAAAAACACTGCTTCACCCACTGGGACACACATATAAACACACTGAACAGCACTGCCTCACCCACTGGGACACACACACAACACACACTAAACAACACTGCCTCACCCACTGGGACACACACACATATAAACACACTGAACAGCACTGCTCACCCACTGGGACACACACAAACACAGCAAGCTGATTATCTGAACAGGATAAGAAACAGCAAACAGCAACAGACCCTGACAAACTTCAGGCTCAGTGACCACAGCCTGGACACAGACACTGGACACAGGCAGACCTGGCTGGCCAGAGAGGACAGGCTCAGCGACCACAGCCTGGACACACACACTGGACACAGGCAGACCTGTCTGCCCAGAGAGGACAGGCTCAGTGACCACAGCCTGGTCACACACACTGGACACAGGCAGACCTGTCTGTCCAGAGAGGACAGGCTCAGTGACCACAGCCTGGACACAGACACTGGACACAGGCAGACCTGGCTGGCCAGAGAGGACAGGCTCAGCGACCACAGCCTGGACACACACACTGGACACAGGCAGACCTGGCTGCCCAGAGAGGACAGGCTCAGTGACCACAGCCTGGTCACACACACTGGACACAGGCAGACCTGTCTGTCCAGAGAGGAAAGACTCAGTGACCACAGCCTGGACACACACACTGGACACAGGCAGACCTGTCTGTCCAGAGAGGACAGGCTCAGTGACCACAGCCTGGACACAGGCAGACCTGGCTGTCCAGAGAGGACAGGCTGTGCTCCCACTGCCAGCGGGGAGAAACAGAGACAGAGGTGCACTTCCCACTGCACTGTGACAGATACTCTGGGATCAGAGAAGCATTCTTCCCCAAATTTACACAGCTAATCCCAGAGTTCCCACACCTGCCCCATCCTACCGGGAGAGGGAGGAGGGACCTCGGTGGAGCTGACAGCACAGCACATGATCTTATGTGTGTAATTATCCAATAATATGTTTGTACTGTAAGTGTTGTGTTGATTGTATCTGCTTTGGCAGCAGTGTCAGTCGCTGTGCCAGTACAGCTTGTTGATTCTGAATCGGAGATCAGAGAGGAGAAGGGGGAAGGAGACGGGGTGTTGGTGCAGGGAGAGGCTGGGAAAGTGTTCGTTTAATAATAGAATGAGCTAATAAACACAGCGCTATAAAACTGCACATCCTCAGCCTTTAGTGCCTGCTGTTGATTTTGAGTCCCAGAACGCTTGTAACCTCTCATCACACCCCCCCAGTCACCGCCTCGCACCCACCCCTCCTCCCCCTCCCTGACTGTGCCAGGCAGAGAGTCAGTGTGCCGAGCAGGCAGGCAGTCAGTCAGAGTGCCAGACAGTCAGTGTGCCAGTCAGTGTGTCACTCAGTGTGCCAGGTAGTCAATGTACCAGTCAGTCACTCAGTGTGCCAGTCAGTATGCCAGTCAGTCAGTCAGTCAGTGTGTCACTCAGTGTGCCAGGCAGTCAGTGTGCCAGACAGTCAGTGTACCAGTCAGTGTGTCACTCAGTGTGCCAGGCAGTCAGTGTGCCAGTCAGACAGTCAGTGTGCCAGTCAGTATGCCAGTCAGACAGTCAGTGTGTAATTCAGTGTTTCAGTCACTCAGTGTGCCAGTCAGACAGCGTGCCAGTCAGACAGTCAGTGTGTAATTCAGTGTTTCAGTCACTCAGTATGCCAGTCAGGCAGTCAGTGTGTAATTCAGTGTTTCAGTCACTCAGTGTGCCAGTCAGTATGCCAGTCAGGCAGTCAGTGTGTAATTCAGTGTGCCAGTCAGACAGTGTGCCAGTCAGTATGCCAGTCAGGCAGTCAGTGTGTAATTCAGTGTGCCAGTCAGACAGTGTGCCAGTCAGTATGCCAGTCAGGCAGTCAGTGTGTAATTCAGTGTTTCAGTCACTCAGTGTGCCAGTCAGTATGCCAGTCAGGCAGTCAGTGTGTAATTCAGTGTGCCAGTCAGACAGTGTGCCAGTCACTCAGTGTGTCAGTCAGTCAGCGTGCCAGTCAGGCAGTCAGTGTGCCAGTCAGTCAGCGTGCCCTCAGGCGTCAGTGATTTTCAGACTCTTAGCCTGACAGCAGCTTTAGCCTCCAAATTAGATTCCCATCGTCTCATAAATCTCCTTGGATACGAGGAACCCCCCCCCCCCCCGTGTGCTGCCCTTCTCCTCTTCCTCCTCCTCTTCCCTCGCTTGCCTCTCCTCCATCTGCCCCCTTATCTCGCCTCCTAAATGAGAAACTGAAAAGGCAGAAATGTGCTCGGACGTGTGCTGTGTGGCTAAGCAGTTCATCACCGGCACTGCCGCGCGTGCACGTGCCCTCACACGCACACGCACACGCGCACGCGCACTCACGCGTCTCACTAGAACCAGAACTGACACGACAGAAAACAGGGCTTGCCATCTGTAGGAGCTGAGACCATTCCCCTCTCTGCTGACAACGCAGGGACACACACACAGGCAAGCTTGCACATACACACAGGGACACACACAGGCAAGCTTGCACACACACACAGGGACAGGCAAGCTTGTACACACACACAGGCACTCTTGCACGCACACACACACAGGCAAGCTTGCACACACACAGGGACAGGCACGCTTACACACACACGCAGGGACACACACACAGGCATGCTTGTATATACACACACACACACACACACACACACAGGCACGCTTGCACACACACAGGGGGACACACACAGACATGCTTGCACACACGCAGGGACACATACACACACAGGGACACACACACGCAGGGACACACACACACACACATGGGGACACACACACACAGGCACACTCCCACACACACATAGGGACACACACACATGCTGGTCTCACCCCCCCAACTCTCTCTCTCTCTGTTTCTCCTGCCCCTGCCTCCCCCAGTGCACCCCACTGGTCTGGAGTACTGGACAATGTTCAGGGTGTGGAATACTGGGTGGCGTTCAGGGCCCAGAGCATCTCAGGAGCAAGTGCATAGCGGCTCTTCCGCTGTCTGTGGCGTGTGCGTGCCGCACGAGGGCGGGGCTGCTGTCTGTGGCGTGTGCGTGCCGTACGAGGGCGGGGCTGCTGTCTGTGGCGTGTGCGTGCCGCACGAGGGCGGGGCTGCTGTCTGTGGCGTGTGCGTGCTGTACGAGGGCGGGGCTGCTGTCTGTGGCGTGTGCGTGTGCCGCACGAGGGCGGGGCTGCTGTCTGTGGCGTGTGCGTGTGCCGCACGAGGGCGGGGCTGCTGTCTGTGGCGTGTGCATGTGCCGCACGAGGGCGGGGCTGCTGTCTGTGGCGTGTGCGTGTGCCGTACGAGGGCGGGGCTGCTGTCTGTGGCGTGCGTGTGCCGTACGAGGGCGGGGCTGCTGTCTGTGGCGTGTGCGTGTGCCGTACGAGGGCGGGGCTGCTGTCTGTGGCGTGTGCGTGTGTCGTACGAGGGCGGGGCTGCTGTCTGTGGCGTGTGCGTGTGCTGCACGAGGGCGGGGCTGCTGTCTGTGGCGTGTGCGTGTGCCGTACGAGGGCGGGGCTGCTGTCTGTGGCGTGTGCGTGTGCCACACGAGGGCGGGGCTGCTGTCTGTGGCGTGTGCGTGTGCTGTACGAGGGCGGGGCTGCTGTCTGTGGCGTGTGCGTGTGCCGTACGAGGGCGGGGCTGCTGTCTGTGGCGTGTGCGTGCCGTACGAGGGCGGGGCTGCTGTCTGTGGCGTGTGCGTGCCGTACGAGGGCGGGGCTGCTGTCTGTCATGCCCCCTCGCCCTCTCACACACTTCCTCACACAATCTCTCTCTCTTCTCCTGCAGGCCCGACTCATGCTGTCTGTGTACCTGTCTCCCTCTCCTCCTGCAGGCCCGACTCATGCTGTCTGTGTACCTGTCTCCCTCTCCTCCTGCAGGCCCGACTCATGCTGTCTGTGTACCTGTCTCTCTCTCCTCCTGCAGGCCCGACTCATGCTGTCTGTGTACCTGTCTCTCTCTCCTCCTGCAGGCCCGACTCATGCTGTCTGTGTACCTGTCTCTCTCTCCTCCTGCAGGCCCGACTCATGCTGTCTGTGTACCTGTCTCCCTCTCCTCCTGCAGGCCCGACTCATGCTGTCTGTGTACCTGTCTCCCTCTCCTCCTGCAGGCCCGACTCATGCTGTCTGTGTACCTGTCTCTCTCTCCTCCTGCAGGCCCGACTCATGCTGTCTGTGTACCTGTCTCTCTCTCCTCCTGCAGGCCCGACTCATGCTGTCTGTGTACCTGTCTCCCTCTCCTCTTTCTCAGAGAATTCCCTTGGGAAAGCAGATCCCTCCCTCCCTGGACACCGGGACGGCCTGATTCGCACAGCCAGGATAACAGATTTCCACGGGGAAAATGGACGCTGGGACTGGGAGTGACGCGGAATAGGAGCTGGAACAGCTTCTGGAAGAGGGAATTAAGCGCTCCGAACTGCGCCTGGGAATATTTCAGCGTGGGACCGGGATTTGCAGAGCAGAAACACAGGCTCTAGGACGGGGGCTTGGGAGGAGGAGACCGGACAGCGTCCGGCGGGCGGACACGCCGCTGCAGACGCCTGGGCCAGCAGGCCCTAGTCTCCCGAGGGTCCCAGCAGGCCGATGAAGGCGCGGAGTGTCTCCAAACGCCCCCCGGGACGTGCCTGGCCGTGCAGAGCTGTCGGAGCCGCGGCGCCACGCTCCCCAGCCCGGTCACACTAACCAGCATGCCTGTTCCAGAGGCTCGGGGTGGAGTGGACCGGAGCCGGGCCTGACACTCACCGGCGCGGACCCCAGACTTCATCGCGCGCTCGTGGTCAGGCCAGCCGGGCGGGAACGCGGCCAGGATCGACGCCAAGGTAAGGTCATGCGCTGCAGGGCGACCTCTGAGCTCCACCCCGACTGGGCTGCCCCCCCAGCTCGGAGCCTGTTTCCCCGTGGGGCGCTTTTGGCTGAGGTGCTGCGGCGCAACGCTGAAACCGTTCCCCCGCGTCACTTCCTGCTGATCGAGCAGCTGCTCATCAGTTCGTTGACTTGTGGGTCGGAGGAGGAGTTGGCACCTGGGCTCTGTCTTCGTTTTCTGCCTCGCGCCCCTCTTGGTGGGGGAGGGTATTAAAACAGCCTTGCTAACGAGCCACACCGCTTAACGAGCTACCTAATTGGCGACACCTGGTGTTGTGTGGGCTGGGCTCGGACACCTCAGAGCTGAGTCACGCAGCGACTTCTCTCTGCCTCTCCTCTGCAGACAGCAGGACAGCAGGTGGCCGCTGGCGTGACTGCTGATGAGCTCACAAGCCGGGTGGGAGGAGAGAGGGAGGGAGGGAGTGGGAACACAGAGGGGGACAGAGGGGGACAAGGAGATCGGAGGGAGGGAGAAGGAGCTTTTCCTGCGTCTCCTCGTGATCACTCACGTTAACAACAACCAGCTTCAAGACAGGACAGGCTCACTGACCACAGCCTGGCCACACACACTGGACACAGGCAGACCTGGCTGTCCAGAGAGGACAGGCTCAGTGACCACAGCCTGGTCACACACACTGGACACAGGCAGACCTGGCTGCCCAGAGTGGACAGGCTCAGTGACCACAGCCTGGCCACAGACACTGGACACAGGCAGACCTGGCTGCCCAGAGAGGACAGGCTCAGTGACCACAGCCTGGACACACACCCTGGACACAGGCAGACCTGGCTGCCAAGAGAGGACAGGCTCAGTGACCACAGCCTGGACACAGACACTGGACACAGGCAGACCTGTCTGTCCAGAGAGGACAGGCTCAGTGACCACAGCCTGGACACAGACACTGGACACAGGCGAGAGAGAGAGACAGGACCACTGTGTGTGTGAGAGAGAGAGAGAGAGAAAGGATTACTGTGTGAGAGAGAGAGAGAGAGACAGGATGACTGTGTGTGTGAGAGAGAGAGACAGGATGACTGAGTGTGTGTGAGAGAGAGAGACAGGATCGCTGTGTGTGTGTGTGTGAGAGAGAGAGGGAGAGACAGGATGACTGTGTGTGTGTGAGAGAGAGACGGGATCACTGTGAGTGTGTGTGTGAGAGAGAGAGAGACAGGATCGCTGTGTGTGTGTGTGAGAGAGAGACAGGATCACTGTGTTTGTGAGAGAGAGACAGGATGACTGTGTGTGTGTGAGAGAGAGACAGGATGACTGTGTGTGAGAGAGAGAGACAGGATCGCTGTCTGTGTGTGAGAGAGAGAGACAGGTTCACTGTGTGTGTGTGAGAGAGAGACAGGATGACTGTGTGTGTGTGAGAGAGAGACAGGATGACTGTGAGTGTGAGAGAGAGAGAGACAGGATGACTGTGTGTGTGTGAGAGAGAGAGACAGGATGACTGTGTTTGTGAGAGAGAGACAGGATGACTGTGTGTGTGTGAGAGAGAGAGACAGGATGACTGTGTGTGTGTGAGAGAGAGACAGGATGACTGTGTGTGTGTGAGAGAGAGAGACAGGATGACTGTGTTTGTGAGAGAGAGACAGGATGACTGTGTGTGTGTGAGAGAGAGAGACAGGATGACTGTGTTTGTGAGAGAGAGAGAGACAGGATGACTATGAGTGTGTGAGAGAGAGAGAGACAGGATGACTGTGTGTGTGTGTGAGAGAGAGAGACAGGATGACTGTGTGTGTGTGTGAGAGAGAGAGACAGGTGCAGTGTGCTGAGGGACAAAGAGGAAGACTGGGACAGAAGACACCACCGCGGCGTGTGCGAGAGCAGACAGGGGGTTAACACAGCGGCGGAACACCGAGCTGAAGGAAACGGGGTCAGACACGCGAGAAACGGCGAATAATCGGCCTCCTTCCAACTCCACCCCCAAAAACACTTCACAGGGACGATATCCGGCCCGATTTCACTCCATTTCAATCCCCTGATCCGGGGGGCGACATTCCAGAGCCCGGGATTCAGCGGCTCGCGCCGGGGGGGGGCGGGGGCGATGAGCTGCGGCCCCCCCCGGCCGGGACACGTCCGCGCGGTTTCCCGAGCCGGAGCCACGCGTGGAAAAAACCCGGCTCCCCGCCTGCTCCTCAGCCGGTTCACAGCCGCAGCCCAGTGGCGGGACTGGGACAGACTGGGAGCACCGGCACCGGCAGAGACGTGTAACCCTGCCACCTTCAAACCTTTCTCCTCACTGGGTCTAGACCCGGGTCTAACTGATTTCTCCTCGAAACGCGCCCCGCCTGCCCACGCCTCACCCCGCTCTGTGAGGTTTGAGGTTGTGTTGAAGTCGTCTGAAGGCCGAGGCGCCTGGTGCGACGCCGTGAGTCGCGGATTCAGGCGGCCGACAGCTGGCGCGTTAGCGCCTTAAAGCTTAATTCGGGTCAATCCGTCACAGATTGTGACAGCCATCTGCCCCGGCGGAGATAAAGCCCCGTACAGCAGGGAAAAATCAATCCGTCAGAAACCGGAACACAACAACACAACAACACAACAGCAGGCTTCGGCCACACTGCCCTCGCAGGTCCGTCCTTTCTGCCAGGAGACCCGAGCCTCTCAGGGACTCGGTTTCTTCACGTTTCTTTTTTGTTTACTTTTTAGAGTTTCTTCCTCTTAAAGTTCCTCCCTAAAACAGTTCCTCTCTCTCTCTCTCTCTCCCCCCCCCCAGGGTTATTATAAGCGTTAGGAGCAGGTTTTCCGCAGGAAACACCCAACTGTAGAAATATATCGATAATATTTCTAATATAATTAACATTTTAATTGATGAACGCCCATGCCCTACAAGTTTAGAGTCCAGCCTGGTACAGTAACTACACGCACGCACGCACGCACGCACGCACGCACGCACGCACGCACCACCAGGTCCAGTTGACTAATCTCGGCGTTTAATCAAGACTTGAGCCTGTTGGCTCCTCTCTCCACACTCCATGGCGCCCTGCTCGTCCCCTCTCTCCCCTTTACCCCAGTAGAACTGGGAAGTCGGGTTTTAAGATTGGCCACTTTGATTAACCGGACAGCGATGAGCCATCTTGTCCCGCAGTTAGATCAGAAACTAACGGCCTTAGCGCACGGGATGATAAGATTATGCTCATCAGCACTGCACAGTTAGATCGGTGATGAACCGGGAAGGTTTCTGAAGGTTTCTGGAGTGAGGCGAGAAGGGACAGTGTCCCTTTCCTACGAGGAGCAGGCAGCACTGCTCCCTGTCCTGTCAAACTGACAAAATATTGTACATGATACGTTCATGAGGAAACTCTATACCACATGCACGCTTTGCTAGACAAAATAACAGCTGCAACTTGAGCTCATTACTCCTGACCATCTACTTGGCATCGGATAATGGCCCCTGACCGGCAGCTCCACAGATCCCCCAAAAACCCAAAGAGTCTTGTTGACAGCCGGGCGACCCCGCTGAGATCCGGACGCCATCTTGTTTCTAGAGCCCTGGACTTGCTCCACCGCCTGGTGTACACCGCTGAGACTCCTTGTCTGCTGCTCGTTAATTGACCGGCTCATTAGCAGACCAGTGGACCCCAGGACAGGACCGTACTGGACTGGATTACTGGTGCCCGACTCGGCAACACCGGTCTCAGAACCTCTGGATTCACAGGACCCCCGAATAGATGTACAACTGCTAAACTGCCATCCGATCCGCTTCTGAGGACACAGGGGCTGAGCCTCAACGCCACTCCAAAACCCAGCATGTCCATCACTCCCAGCTCCCGGAAGAGCCAGGAGACCGGAGAGTGGGGCACCGGCAGCGGCCGGGCAGATGTTATTGATCGATCCATTTCCTAATGAATGCGTCCTCCGCGGGACTCTGGTCCTCAGCGCTGGCCGGCGGAGGGGGTCACCACCTAGACTCGTTACGGACACGTCCGGATTGATGACGGATACCGTTAAAACCGGACAGGAGGCGAGCCGAAAGCCATTGGGATTCGGAAGCCTCTATGAGGTGACATAACCAGGGATTTATCTCAGTTTGTAAAGAAAAAGAACAGACCTGGATAGGCTTCAGAAGAGGGCTTGCTAATTACGTTTCTAAATTCGTTATAGACAGGAATATCTCCATGCAGATTTAACACCGTCGTTAACCTGCGTGCTGCCGCCCTGGGTCACTGATGAATTCTGTGTTATCCCTGACTCCTGCTCTCTCCCCCTCCGACTGTTCCCCCTCTCCGACTCCTGCTCTCTCCCCCTCCGACTGTTCCCCCTCTCCGACTCCTGCTCTCTCACCCTCCGACTGTTCCTGCTCTCTCGCCCTCTGACTGTTCCTGCTCTCTCGCCCTCCAACTGTTCCCTCTCCCAGACTCCTGCTCTCTCCCCCTCCGACTGTTCCTGCTCTCTCGACCTCCGACTGTTCCCCCTCTCCCTGACTCCTGCTCTCTCGCCCTCCGACTGTTCCCCCTCTCCCTGACTCCTGCTCTCTCCCCCTCCGACTGTTCCCCCTCTCCCAGACTCCTGCTCTCTCGCCCTCCGACTGTTCCCCCTCTCCCTGACTCCTGCTCTCTCCCCCTCCGACTGTTCCCCCTCTCCCAGACTCCTGCTCTCTCACCCTCCGACTGTTCCTGCTCTCCCAGACTCCTGCTCTCTCGCCCTCCGACTGTTCCCCCTCTCCCTGACTCCTGCTCTCTCCCCCTCCGACTGTTCCCCCTCTCCCAGACTCCTGCTCTCTCACCCTCCGACTGTTCCTGCTCTCCCAGACTCCTGCTCTCTCGCCCTCCGACTGTTCCCCCTCTCCCTGACTCCTGCTCTCTCCCCCTCCGACTGTTCCCCCTCTCCCAGACTCCTGCTCTCTCGACCTCCGACTGTTCCCCCTCTCCCTGACTCCTGCTCTCTCCCCCTCCGACTGTTCCCTCTCCCAGACTCCTGCTCTCTCGACCTCCGACTGTTCCTGCTCTCCCAGACTCCTGCTCTCTCGCCCTCCGACTGTTCCCCCTCTCCCCGACTCCTGCTCTCTCGCCCTCTGCCTGTTCCCCCTCTCCCTCTTTCCTCCTCTCTCTCCCCCTCTGTCCCCCTCCCTCTCTCTGCTCGTGTCATGGCGCTGGATGTAAATGATGACCCGCTGGCCTGCAGCTCCAGTATTGGCGTTTCCAGCTGGGTTAGTTAGTTTTGCATGGAAGGCGTCTGCAAATGGAGCTGCTTTCCATACACAGCTGCAGGAGAGCGTGCAGGGCCCGGACCTGCGCCGTTAACCCTGGCCTGTCCGCGGTCTTTCTGCTCTGGAACAGGCTGGCCCCGCGCCGTTTACCCTCGCCTGTCCACGGTCTTTCTGCTCTAGAACAGGCTGGCCCCGCTCGGGCCCGGACCTGCGCCGTTAACCCTGGCCTGTCCTTCAGGGAGAGCGCTGTGCTCCGCTGTGGGTAATGTGTGTCCAGTGAGAAGTAGGCAAGGTCAGGGTGTGGCAGACTGGCTGCACAAGAGCGCCGCCCCTGTGGCCGGCCCTGGGAGAGCGGTATGCTCCGCTGTGGGCTCTATGCGTGTCGGTGTGGAGGGGGAGAGACGGGGCAGAGGGCTGTGCAGTGAGCTGTGACTGACTGGCCAGTACAAGGACTGAGGTGTGTGTGTGTGCAGGTGTTTCTGGAAGCCGGATTACCACTGTAAGAGTGTGTGTGTGTGTGTGTGTGTGCGTTTCAGCGATTACTGCGTGACTGCCCTGTGGGGGTTGAGTACTGAGATTTCTCTGTGTGTGATCTTACTTCATGTGATTGTGTGTGAGACTGTTGGGTGTGTTTGAGAGATGCTGTGTGAGACTGTTGTGTGTGCTTGAGAGATTGTTGTATTTGAGAGATTGCTGGGTGAGAGATTGTGTGAGTTTCAGAGACTGCAGTTTGTGTGTGACATTGCCGTGTGTCAGAGATTGTTGTGCGAGTGTGTGGTCTTATCTCTAACACCTGCTTAATCCCGACGATCACATTTCCATATGCTCTCTAATCCTCCCTCTCTCTCCCTCCCTCCCTTTCCGCTTGGAAGGAGAGACCCGAATAATCCTCCTGCCTGACAGACTCATCGCTGAGCCCTTCAATCACACACACTCACACACACTCTGCCTCTTCCAAACCCTCAGCCCTTATCTGCTTACAGACGCGGTTCGTAAAACAGGGCGGATCACCATCACAGTTCACAGGCAACTTCCACTCTGGAACTTTTCAAACCTCTCAGAGGAGAGGCGAGGGGGTGCAGTCTGCGCCCCCGGCTCAGAACCCACGCTGGGACGTCTGGCGGCCGTGCGAACATCGCTCAGTAGTGTCTGACAGACCCGGCTAATGCACCGCCTCTCCGATTCACTCCGATGGATCCGAAACAAGAGCGACAACAACCTGCACAGAGCGAGCGACCACAGTGGCGACCCTCAACGCTGGCTGTGAGCCCCAGAGGTACCTCTGTGCACCCTGGGTCCCCAGGAAGACAAACCAGTTCACGGGCTGCACGTGGGGCGAGTGAGAATGTGAGCGTTAGAGAGGAGAAACTCTGAGCTCGCGGCACGTCTTCTCTGGGCAGCTGGTATAGTCTGTGTCTCAGCCAGGGCTCTTGGCTCCTTCTCGCCCAGTGCCTGTCTCGGGGCTCAGAGTGGGGCTTATTAGCCCCACACACCCTCTCGGTCAGCGCACTGTTAATCTACTGTAGCGGCCTCTCAATTACTGCTACAGTAATCTCTTCCTCCCTCCCACCTCGCAGCCTCATCTGTGTGTCTTAACTCCCCTCTCTCTCTCTCTCTCTCTCTTCCTCTGCAGAGGGTGTGAGGAAAGGGGGCGTGTCACAGCAGCCCTCGCACCAGAGCCCTCTGATTGGCCCGGGAGAACACAGCTGCCAGGAAGTGGGAGCGTCCTTCCCTAGGCCCTCCCCTCACCCTATAAGGCAATCGGGGGCGGGGTGAGGCGCAGGGGCGGGGCTACCTCTGCGTCGCCATGGCCCCCGAGGGCATAGCGGAGCTGCGCGACTGGCTCTTCCTGCTCCTGCTCTGCCTCACGCTGCTGGCCGAGGCCCTGGAGTTCGCCGCGGCCGCCGCCGCCGCCGCCGCCCAGGCCGAGGGCGCCGAGCCCTGCCCCTCGGCCTGCCGCTGCGACGACGGTTTCATCTACTGCAACGACCGCGGGCTGAGCGCCATCCCCGCGGGCATCCCCAGCGACGCCACGGTGCTGTACCTGCAGAACAACCACATCCGCAGCGAGGGCATCCCGCCCGCGCTGGAGGCGCTGTCCGCCGTGCGGGTCATCTACCTGTACGAGAACGAGCTGGACGAGTTCCCCCTGCACCTGCCGCCCTCCCTGCGCGAGCTGCACCTGCAGGACAACAACATCCGCAGCCTCCCGCGCAGCTCGCTGGCCCGGCTGCCCCTGCTGGAGAAGCTGCACCTGGACGACAACTCGGTGTCCACGGTGAGCATCGAGGACGACGCCTTCGCCGACAGCCCGCGCCTGCGGCTGCTCTTCCTCTCGCGCAACCACCTGAGCAGCATCCCCTCGGGGCTGCCGGCCGCGCTGGAGGAGCTGCGGCTGGACGACAACCGCATCTCCACCATCCCCACGCACGCCTTCCGCGGCCTGCCCAGCCTGCGCCGCCTGGTGCTGGACGGCAACCTGCTGGCCAACCAGCGCATCGCCGACGACACCTTCAGCCGGCTGGGCAACCTGACGGAGCTCTCGCTGGTGCGCAACTCGCTGCTGGCGCCGCCCCTCAACCTGCCCAGCGCCCACCTGCAGCGCCTCTACCTGCAGGACAACGCCATCGGCCACGTGCCGCGCGGCGCCCTGGACGGCATGCGCCGGCTGCAGCGGCTCGACCTGTCCAGCAACAACCTGACCACGCTGCCCCGCGGGCTCTTCCGCGACCTGGACGGGCTGGCGCAGCTGCTCCTGCGCGGCAACCCCTGGCACTGCGGCTGCCACCTGCTCTGGCTGCGCGACTGGGTGCGGGCCCGCGGTGCCGCCGTCAGCGTGCGCGGGCTCACCTGCCAGGCGCCCGAGCGGCTGCGCGGCATGGCGCTCAAGGACGTCGCCGCGGAGATGGACGAGTGCGGCGAGGCCGGGGGCCGGGGGCAGGCAGGCTCCGCCGCCACCGCCGCCACCACCCCGCCCCCTTCCCAGGGGTCCCTGTTCACCCTCAGGTCCAAGCGCCCCGGCCTGCGCCTCCCGGACGCCGGGCTGGACGGCCCCCCCAGCGCCGGGGCGGCCGGGGGCAAGTCACTGGTGCTGCGGGTCAAGCCGCTGACCCCCGACACCATCCACGTGAGCTGGCGGGCGGCGGCGCCGGTGGCCTCGTTCCGGCTCAGCTGGCTGCGGCTGGGCCAGAGCCCGGCGGTGGGCTCCATCACCGAGACGCTGGTGCAGGGCGACCGGCGCGAGTACTTCCTCACGCCCCTCGAGCCCCGCTCCAGCTACATCATCTGCATGGTGCCGCTGGGCGGGGGCGGCGCGGCCAGGGGGGGCGGCGGCGGCGGCGGCCCGCCCGCGCCGGACGAGACCCCCGTCTGCGCCAAGGCCGAGACGGCCGAGCCTGGCCCGCCCGGCGCCGACCCGGACGGGGAGCCGGGCGGCGGCGGCGGGGGGGACCAGCTGGCCGCGCTGCCCCTGGCGGGCATCATCGGGGGCGCCACGGCGCTGGTGTCCCTGGCGCTCATCTTCGGCATCTTCTGCTGGTACGGGCACCGCTCGGGCTACCTGTTCGCCCGCGAGCAGAGCTACAGCCGCGGCAGCAGCGCCGCCGCCGCCGCCGCCGCCGGTGGCCCGCGCAAGCCCGCCGACGACTACGCCGAGGCGGGCACCAAGAAGGACAACTCCATCCTGGAGATCCGCGGGCCCGGCTTCCAGATGACCCCCCTGGGCAGCCGGCAGCCGCTGCGCCCCAAGCCCCTGGGGGAGGACTTCGTCATCCACACCATCTTCCCCTCCAACGGCACCAGCCTGTACAAGAGCACGCACCACACCGTGGGCTACGGCACCAAGCGCGGCTACCGCGAGGGCGGCATCCCCGACATAGACTACTCCTACACGTGATGCGCGCGGGCGCCGGACTGCTCCCCCCCCCCTCGCCCCCGGCCGCAGCCCCGTCAGGGAACCTCCGAACCGCCAGCACTGTGGACCTCCCTCCGCTAGGGGGCGCCGCCCG
The DNA here is from genome assembly GCF_055471065.1 of Atractosteus spatula. Taxonomy (NCBI): domain Eukaryota; kingdom Metazoa; phylum Chordata; class Actinopteri; order Semionotiformes; family Lepisosteidae; genus Atractosteus; species Atractosteus spatula. The sequence goes on from NW_028296641.1 coordinate 389,072, forward strand.
CCCGTCCGTCCGGCCGGAAGACGGAACGTTCTACCGGGTCTTTTCGGGCGACATCGTTTTCAGGTTTTCGTTTCGTAGGTCTGTCCTCTGCTTCCCGGGCGGGACCGTGCCCTCTGACCCCCCAGCACACTCGGCGCAGGAGGCGGTGGGGGTGGGGGTGTCACAGAGACGGGGGCAGGGCTGGGGGAGTACAGTGGACACAGCAGTGCAGGGTGCAGTGTTCAGAGTGCAGTGTGCTGTTCAGTGAGCAGGGCGCAGTGCGGGGTTCAGGGTGCAGCGCTGTGTTCAGGGCCCAGTCTCTGGGAGGTATCCCTGCCCTCACCACCGCGCTCCTCAGCACTCTTCGTCCCTCCTCATCGTCGCCCCTGCGCTCAGCAAGCCCTCGGCGCAGCAGGGGTGACCAGCAGCCCCAGGGGATCAGGGTTCGAGACCAGGCACTGCCCAGCTGGAGGAGGGTCCTGGATACACAGCACCTACACCCTGGAGCGCCTGGGTGTGACCTCCTCCTCCCCCTCCCCCTCTCCGGCAGCGAGGAAAGACAACAGACTCTTTGTCTGCAGGTTTTGTTTGCTTTTGCTCATTTGGTCTGCTCTGTTTTTCTACACAATTAAAAAGAGGTGTTCTGACCCGCGGGCCGCTGTGTGATTCTTTCTGGAGGAGGTGTGGCGAGACAGAGGGAGGGGTCAGGAAGGGAGGAGAGGTCAGGGACAGTGGGAGGAGGAGGAGGAGGAGGGGAGACAGAATTACTGGTGTCCTGGCATCACTCTCGAATGAAGAATAATCCAAACACAGGTCAACAGAGGTGCACTTGGCTCCTGCCTGAAACTCCAAGAGCCCTGAGACCTGCCTGTCTCTCTCTCCCTGTGTGATAGAGAGGTCTGTGTCTGTCTCTCTCTCTCTCTGTGTGATAGACAGGTCTCTGACTGCCTGTCTCTCTCTCCCTGTGTGATAAACAGGTCTCTGTCTGTCTCTCTCTCTGTGTGATAGACAGGTCTGTGTCTGTCTCTCTCTCCCTGTGTGATAGACAGGTCTGTGCTGGTCTCTCTCTCCCTGTGTGATAGACAGGTCTCTGACTGCTTGTCTCTCTCTCCCTGTGTGATAGACAGGTCTGTGTTTTTCTGTCTCTCCCTGTGTGATAGACAGGTCTGTCCCTGTCTCTCTCTCTCTCTCTCTCTCTCTCTCTCCCTGTGTGATAGTCAGGTCTCTGACTGCCTGTCTCTCTCTCCCTGTGGTAGTCAGGTCTGTGCTGGTTTCTCTCTCCCTGTGAGATAGACAGGTCTCTGACTGCCTGTCTCTCTCTCCCTGTGTGGTAGTCAGGTCTGTGCTGGTCTCTCTCTCCCTGTGTGATAGACAGGTCTCTGACTGCCTGTCTCTCTCTCCCTGTGTGATAGTCAGGTCTCTGTCTGTCTCTCTCTCCCTGTGTGATAGACAGGTCTCTGACTGCCTGTCACTCTCTCTCCCTGTGTGATAGTCAGGTCTCTGACTGCCTGTCTATCTCTCTCTCTCTCCCTGTGTGGTAGTCAGGTCTGTGCCTGTCTCTCTCCCTCACTGTGTGATAGGTCTGTGCTGGTCTCTCTCTCTCTCTCCCTGTGTGATAGACAGGTCTCTGACTGCTTGTCTCTCTCTCTCTCCCTGTTTGATAGACAGGTCTGTGTTTTTCTGTCTCTCCCTGTGTGATAGACAGGTCTGTCCCTGTCTCTCTCTCTCTCCCTGTGTGACAGTCAGGTCTCTGACTGCCTGTCTCTCTCTCTCCCTGTGTGATAGTCAGGTCTCTGACTGCCTGTCTCTCTCTCCCTGTGTGATAGACAGGTCTGTGCCTGTCTCTCTCTCCCTGTGTGACAGTCAGGTCTCTGACTGCCTGTCTCTCTCTCCCTGTGTGGTAGTCAGGTCTTTGCCTGTCTCTCTCTCCCTGTGTGGTAGTCAGGTCTGTGCCTGTCTCTCTCTCCCTGTGTGATAGGTCTGTGCTGGTCTCTCTCTCCCTGTGTGATAGACAGGTCTGTGCCTGTCTCTCTCTCCCTGTGTGATAGACAGGTCTGTGCCTGTCTCTGTCTCCCTGTGTGATAGACAGGTCTGTGCCTCTTGTTCTGACAGGTGTCTCAGATGTGTTCCCCTGTGTCCCTGCACTCTCTCTCTCCCCCTCTCTCTCTCTCTCTCCCCCTCTCAATTTCAATTCAATTCAATTCAAGGTGCTTTATTAGCATGACCGATGGGTACAATCAGTGTTGCCAAAGCAAATGAAAGTAATGATATTTACATGAAACAAAACAAAAATAGAAGTAAAATAAAATCTACAGACATATTACAGACATTTACAACAAAGACATATTATACAATATTGACATACTCTCTCTCCCTGTGTGATAGTCAGGTCTGTGCCTGTCTATCTCTCTCTCCCTGTGTGATAGTCAGGTCTGTGCCTGTCTCTCTCTCCCTGCACTCTCTCTCCCTGTGTCCCTGCACACTCTCTCTCTCTCCCTGTGTCCCTGCCCTCTCTCTACCTCTCTCTCTCTCTCCCTGTGTTCCTGCACTCTCCCTCTCTCTCTCCCTGTGTGAAGGCAATCAGACAGTGCAGTGGGCTGTGTCAACAGCTCAACAGCCCAACCTCCCTCTCTCTCCCTGCCCCTCAGCCCCACAGCCTCCCTCTCTCTCTCCCTGCCCCTCAGCCCCACAGCCTCCCTCTCTCTCCCTCTCCCTGCCCCTCAACCCCACAGCCTCCCTCTCTCTCCTCCTGTTTGTGGCAAACTCTCTCTGCCTCTGTGCAGTTCTCCAGTGCTCTCTCCCTCTCTCTCCTCCTGTTTGTATGAAACACTCTCTGCCTCTCTGCCTCTGTTCTCTTCTCTCTCTGTCGCTCCTGCTCGCTCTGCTGGAACCCCCAGCACACACACACCTCACACTCTAATAAACACACACACACACACACACACACACACACACGCTGTGCCTCATTAATGTGCTATTTAATTGGTTGGTGCAGCTAATTGAATAAAGCTGAGTCGAAGCAGCAGGCAGAGGGAGGACCCGATTAGCAGAGAGCACACTAGGAAATGGACAGGAGACACTGAGCAGATCAACACTGCCTCCCCCTCTCTCTCCCAGTGCCTCAGCTCTCACCACTAGCCCACACTGCCTCCCTCTCTCTCTCCCAGTGCCTCAGCTCTCACCACTAGCCCACACTGCCTCCCCCCCTCCCAGTGCCTCAGCTCTCACCACTAGCCCACACTGCCTCCCCCTCTCTCTCTCTCCCAGTGCCTCAGCTCTAGCCACTAGCCCACACTGCCTCCCTCTCTCTCTCTCTCTCCCAGTGCCTCAGCTCTCACCACTAGCCCACACTGCCTCCCTCTCTCTCTCTCTCCCAGTGCCTCAGCTCTAGCCACTAGCCCACACTGCCTCCCTCTCTCTCTCCCAGTGCCTCAGCTCTCACCACTAGCCCACACTGCCTCCCCCCCCTCCCAGTGCCTCAGCTCTCACCACTAGCCCACACTGCCTCCCCCTCTCTCTCTCTCCCAGTGCCTCAGCTCTAGCCACTAGCCCACACTGCCTCCCTCTCTCTCTCTCTCCCAGTGCCTCAGCTCTCACCACTAGCCCACACTGCCTCCCTCTCTCTCTCTCTCCCAGTGCCTCAGCTCTAGCCACTAGCCCACACTGCCTCCCTCTCTCTCTCCCAGTGCCTCAGCTCTCACCACTAGCCCACACTGCCTCCCTCTCTCTCTCCCAGTGCCTCAGCTCTCACCACTAGCCCACACTGCCTCCCCCCCCTCCCAGTGCCTCAGCTCTCACCACTAGCCCACACTGCCTCCCCCTCTCTCTCTCTCCCAGTGCCTCAGCTCTAGCCACTAGCCCACACTGCCTCCCTCTCTCTCTCTCTCTCCCAGTGCCTCAGCTCTCACCACTAGCCCACACTGCCTCCCTCTCTCTCTCTCTCCCAGTGCCTCAGCTCTAGCCACTAGCCCACACTGCCTCCCTCTCTCTCTCCCAGTGCCTCAGCTCTCACCACTAGCCCACACTGCCTCCCCCTCTCTCTCTCTCCCAGTGCCTCAGCTCTCACCACTAGCCCACACTGCCTCCCCCTCTCTCTCTCTCCCAGTGCCTCAGCTCTAGCCACTAGCCCACACTGCCTCCCTCTCTCTCTCCCAGTGCCTCAGCTCTCACCACTAGCCCACACTGCCTCCCCCCCCTCTCCCAGTGCCTCAGCTCTAGCCACTAGCCCACACTGCCTCCCTCTCTCTCTCTCTCCCAGTGCCTCAGCTCTAACCACTAGCCCACACTGCCTCCCTCTCTCTCCCAGTGCCTCAGCTCTCACCACTAGCCCACACTGCCTCCCCCTCTCTCTCCCACTGCCTCCCTCTCTCTCTCCCAGTGCCTCAGCTCTCACCACTAGCCCACACTGCCTCCCCCCCTCTCTCCCAGTGCCTCAGCTCTAACCACTAGCCCACACTGCCTCCCCCTCTCTCTCCCACTGCCTCCCTCTCTCTCTCCCAGTGCCTCAGCTCTCACCACTAGCCCACACTGCCTCCCCCTCTCTCTCCCAGTGGCTCAGCTCTAACCACTAGCCCACACTGCCTCCCTCTCTCTCTCCCAGTGCCTCAGCTCTAACCACTAGCCCACACTGCCTCCCCCTCTCTCTCCCACTGCCTCCCTCTCTCTCTCTCTCCCAGTGCCTCAGCTCTCACCACTAGCCCACACTGCCTCCCTCTCTCTCTCCCAGTGCCTCAGCTCTCACCATTAGCCCACGCTGTCTCCTCTCAGTCCTTGGATGGAGGTTCCTGTGTCAGTGAGGAGAGATCACACTGAGAGACCCCCAGGTATCAAACAACTCAATAGATAAATAAATTAATCAATTATAGGCGCACGACTGTGTACATCTTTCCCAAAGTAATTTCTCGGTGTCTGGTCAGCACTCGCCCCAGATCAGACAGCTCATGAATACAAAATGGATAGAAATACCGAAAGAGAGACTGTCCTGTCAGTGTGTTCGGTATCAGTGCTGTCCAGACTCTGGACACAGGCAGTGTGGGACAGTGTGTTCAGTATCAGTGCTGTCCAGACTCTGGACACGGGCAGTTTGGTCAGTGTGTGTTCAGTATCAGTGCTGTCCAGGCTCTGAACACGGGCAGTGTGGGTCAGTGTGTGTTCAGTATCAGTGCTGTCCAAACTGGACACGGGCAGTGTGGGTCAGCGTGTTCAGTATCAGTGCTGTCCAGACTCCAGGTGAGTATTCAGGGGGGACTGTGTCTTCTGGAGCTCTGTCCCCCTGTGTTACGGAAGCGTTCAGCACTGCTGCCGCCCTGTGGCTGTACCCAGTACTACCAGCGGCCGTCAGAAGAGTGAACCGAGTTTAACGGTACCGGCGGACTGCAGACCTCATGTTAAACTACGATCACCTTCGCATACATAAATATTTACATTTAAAACATGACATTTTTGACTGCATGCTACTGTTACATGTCACTCTACGTAATCAGCTTGGAGGAAGGCTGTTAAATTGCTCTGGCGAACTGAACAATTGCAATCAGTTTAGGAGCCAACATCGAGCCACCCCCTGCTCTGCGTGGTCTCTGCTGCCCTCTTGTGTCTGGAAGTCGGAACTGCAGCTCTACCACGGCTGGATCTTCTTAGCAGAGAACTACTCCCTCCATCTCTTAGCAGAAAGAATGGTTTCTCTTTTCCCTGGTCAGAATCAGGCAGCCCAGAGTTCATCTGGAAGGCACTGAGCACAAGGCAGGACACACACACCCTGGACAGGACAACAGTCCATCACAGAACACACACACACCCTGAACAGGACAGCGGTCCATCGCAGGACACACACAAACACACCCTGGACAGGACAGCGGTCTATCGCAGGACACACACACAGCCTGGACAGGACAGCGGTCCATCGCAGGACACACACACACACACACACACACACACACACACACACACACACACACACACACACAGCCTGGACAGGACAGCGGTCTATCGCAGGACACACACAAACACACACACTGGACAGGACAGCAGTCCATCGCAGAACACACACACACACCCTGGACAGGACAGCGGTCCATCGCAGGACACAGACACAGCCTGGACAGGACAGCGGCCCATCGCAGGACACACACACAGCCTGGACAGGACAGCGGCCCATCGCAGGACACACACAGCCTGCAGTCTCTACACTGAAGGAGCAGCAGTCCAGGAATCGAACCCAGGACCCTGGAGCACGAACTAGCACACATCCAGCAGACCCAGTCAGAACCGGCGAGCGTCGCCGACAGACAGACCCTGCCGGTCCAGCTGGGGGGTCACACCGACAGGCGCCCCCTCCAGCTGGACAGGGCACTTACCCGCGTTGACCACCGCGTCCACCTCCAGCTTGGTGATGTCTCCCCGAAACAGGGAGATCTTGGGGTTCAGGCTCTCGTTGCTCTTGAAATGCACCTCACCCGCGGGTTGTCCTGCAAACAATGGGGAACCCCGAAAGCTGATCATATTGCCAGGACAGCACAGAGGCAGTACTGGGATATAGCAGACAATCGAGGGGTACAGGAGGCTGTATTGGGCCACTGAAGACAGTAGTGGGGTACAAGAAGCTGTAAGACCACAGTACTGGGGTACACAAGAGAGTATTATGTTGTGGGAGACTGATGATATTAATGGGGTACAAGAGGCATTAAGGGGTACAGAACACTGGTGTACAGCAGACAATACTGGGGTGCAGGAGGTTGTATTAGGTTACAGATGACATTAGTGGGGTACAAGAGGCAGTACTGGGGTACAGAGCACAGTACTGGGGTACACAAGAGAGTATTATGTTGTGGGAGACTGATGATATTAATGGGGTACAAGAGGCATTGAGGGGTACAGAACACTGGTGTATAGCAGACAATACTGGGGCGCAGGAGGTTGTATTAGGTTACAGATGACATTAGTGGCAGTACTGGGGTACAGCAGACAGACCTGGGGTACAGAGGAGGGGGTGCTCGTGAGGCTGGGCGTACCTGTGGGTTTCCAGGTGCGGATCTCCTCCAGGGACAGGAAGTCAGGGGTGCGATAGAGCTTGCGCCTCTGCTCCCGGCTGAGAGAGCCCAGGAGCTCTGGACAGAGAGAGAGACACTCAGTCACAGCTGAAGGGACAGGAGATCTGTCTGATCCCCTCCAGGTGTGACAGTGCTGTCAGACTCCCAGTGCGCAGCAGTTTGATCCGCTCCAGGTGTGACAGTGCTGTCAGACTCCCAGTGCGCAGCAGTCTGATCCGTTCCAGGTGTGACAGTGCTGTCAGTCAGACTCCCAGTGTGCAGCAGTCTGATCCGCTCCAGGTGTGACAGTGCTGTCAGTCAGACTCCCAGTGCGCAGCAGTCTGATCCGCTCCAGGTGTGACAGTGCTGTCAGTCAGACTCCCAGTGCGCAGCAGTCTGATCCGCTCCAGGTGTGACAGTGCTGTCAGACTCCCAGTGCGCAGCAGTCTGATCCGCTCCAGGTGTGACAGTGCTGTCAGTCAGACTCCCAGTGCGCAGCAGTCTGATCCGCTCCAGGTGTGACAGTGCTGTCAGACTCCCAGTGCGCAGCAGTCTGATCCGCTCCAGGTGTGACAGTGCTGTCAGTCAGACTCCCAGTGTGCAGCAGTCTGATCCGCTCCAGGTGTGACAGTGCTGTCAGTCAGACTCCCAGTGCGCAGCAGTGTGATCCGCTCCAGGTGTGACAGTGCTGTCAGACTCCCAGTGCGCAGCAGTCTGATCCGCTCCAGGTGTGACAGTGCTGTCAGTCAGACTCCCAGTGCGCAGCAGTCTGATCCGCTCCAGGTGTGACAGTGCTGTCAGACTCCCAGTGCGCAGCAGTCTGATCCGCTCCAGGTGTGACATTGCTGTCAGACTCCCAGTGCGCAGCAGTCTGATCCGCTCCAGGTGTGACATTGCTGTCAGACTCCCAGTGCGCAGCAGTCTGATCCGCTCCAGGTGTGACAGTGCTGTCAGTCAGACTCCCAGTGCGCAGCAGTGTGATCCGCTCCAGGTGTGACAGTGCTGTCAGTGAGACTCCCAGTGCGCAGCAGTCTGATCCGCTCCAGGTGTGACAGTGCTGTCAGTCAGACTCCCAGTGCGCAGCAGTCTGATCCGCTCCAGGTGTGACAGTGCTGTCAGTCAGACTCCCAGTGCGCAGCAGTCTGATCCGCTCCAGGTGTGACAGTGCTGTCAGACTCCCAGTGCGCAGCAGTCTGATCCGCTCCAGGTGTGACAGTGCTGTCAGTGAGACTCCCAGTGCGCAGCAGTCTGATCCGCTCCAGGTGTGACAGTGCTGTCAGTCAGACTCCCAGTGCGCAGCAGTCTGATCCGCTCCAGGTGTGACAGTGCTGTCAGTCAGACTCCCAGTGCGCAGCAGTCTGATCCGCTCCAGGTGTGACAGTGCTGTCAGACTCCCAGTGCGCAGCAGTGTGATTAACTCCATAGACCCCCTGCTCACACAGCCCTGATCTACAGTGGACCCTGGTTCCGGACGGACCCGCACTCTCACCTTTGACTCGTTCCCAGTCGCCGTCCGGCGAGTCCAGATCGATGGTGTCGCCGCCGCGCGCCGCCATGGCGCAGACCCGTCCTGTGTGCAGAGAGGCGAGACCCGCGGCACCGAGCGCCGCACCGAACCGAGCCGAGACCCGGCACACCAGCCACGCGCCGCCGGTCCGGGTTCGACCGGTCTGACTGTCCTGTCTACCCAGCGCTGGCAGCCTCCCTGCAGTCAGACGGCGGCTCGGCTCGGCGCGCATTCCGGCGAAACCCGAGCCCCGTTTCAGCTCGGAACCGAGCCCCCAACTCCAGATGCGGCTGCGGGACGGGACAGACAGAGAAAGTGCGGGGAGCTTGATCCGGGCGGCCAGGGATGAAATTTGAAACGCCATTCTCGGAGCGGCGCTCGGTTCTGACAGACAGGCGCTCCTGGGTCCGGGGATTCGGTTTCGCTTTGCTCAGACCAGCCCGCCTCTCGTGCGCACCGAGTTCAAACAGGAGCAGAGTCGCGCAAGGTCAGCTCGCGGAGCTGGTGGCGCCGCAAAGCTTCCTGGGAATTGTAGTCCCGCTGTAGATGTCAGAGATGTGGGTGAGGCTCAATGGCCACAGCCTGGCCATAGAAACTGGACACAGGCAGACCTGGCTGCCCAGAGAGGACAGTCTCAGTGACCACAGCCTGGACACAGACACTGGACACAGGCAGACCTGGCTGCCCAGAGAGGACAGGCTCATTGACCACAGCCTGGACACAGACAGACCTGGCTGTCCAGAGAGGACAGGCTGTGCTCCCACTTCCTACAACATAACATCACATAAGCAATCAACAACAACAACATCAAATAAATCCGGAGAATAACAACTCAGCTAGAGTTCTTGCTTTAGATGTCTCATAAAATAACCAGCTTGTATGCAGGCAGGTTTGTGCAAACCAGATTCCCAAGGGTATTTTCAGAATACCTGTTATAAATACACGTTACCTGAATGTATAAATTCTTTAGAGGATACAGAAGTTTAAAGCGCTCTACACTTACACAATGTAAATTCACACAAACGTCTTTATTTTTACTTAGAACACTAAACACAATATCATCGTAAGTTAAATGTATACAAATGTTTTTACATTTTAACCAGAAACAACCAGAACGCCAGAAAGCTGGTGTACGAGGACATGGGACTTCAGTTGTTCCAATTTCACACTCACAGAAAATAGTCAAACAGTCAAACTTTTTCTGAGGAATTTCCTTCGCAGAGAAGGATAGGTGTCTGTGAAGAATTTTAAAATGAGTGTGTTTAGTTTTTGGCAAGGTATTCAGATCGTGGTCTTACAAGAGACTCGTCATGTGCATCATCAAAACCCACGTTCTTCCAGATCTAAGGGGTATATGCTCTCAGCCATCATTTCCCGGATGTTTTTATTATCACATTTCACTATCCAAAATAATTCCCTCTCTCGATTTCTAGTCCTGCGTTCACTAAACCACACGCCACTGCCCTGAGAAACGGATAGGATGGTCGTGGAGTACGAGCCACAACAGAGCCAATCTCCTGAAACCTGCGGGTTTTAGTAAACAACACGCATTGTTAAAGGTTATAACAGCAGGACGGACATTTCCCGGTTAATTCCCGATCTTTCCTCCGTTGAGACACGCCCTCCCGTCGCCGAGGCTTGACAGCCAATGAGAAGCACGGTTACTTCCACCGTGCCTTGCTCCCCCCCTCCTCCAATCAGAAGCGAGGTTTCTCCGAGGCCGCCCTTTTAAAGTGCGAATTTTCTAGAACCCTGGCAGCTGATAGGTCGAGAAACTTCCAAGCTGGCCCCTCCCAATAGCCGTGCGTAGCAGAAGGTGGGAGGGGGGGGGGGGGTCTCCCCGCCCGGCCAATCACAACCCTTTCCGCTCCAGCAGGACCCAATCACGTCCCCTCCTGAGTTGACGGACGGCCCTCGCCCTCCACTCGGGAGCGGGGAGCGCACCGGCCCGGCGTCGGCAAAGTAAGGCGGGACAGGACGTGGGCGACAGCCAATCCGCAGCGCCAGTGTCTGCGGAGTGACGGGCAGGGCAGCCCATGGGATGGCGGCACGGGCGGTCTCCCCGCCTCCCCTGCGCCAATGATAGGAGGGCGAGGGCGGGGCGGGTAGGCTGTCAGTTCGCAGTAGCTTCTGGAACCTCATGGTTGCGCGATGGAGAAGGTGAGTGCGCCAGCGGCCCGGCGCCTTTCTGTTATTTCTATGTCCGAAAAGGCCGCCGTCTGAAAGAGCCGTGTGATGGCAGCGCGCCGGGTCGCTGGAGCGGTGAGCCCCGCTGCCTGAGGCAGTCTGGGGGCGTGCTGGCTCGGGGGACCCCCCCCCCCCCCCCCCGCCCCGCGGTGCCGAAACCGGGGTCACTGCGGCGGCGGGGAGCCCCGAGTCCGCTGGCGAGAGGAGGGGCCCCTCCACAGGCTGTTGAGCGCAGTGTGGAGCTGTTTCCGGGGGCAGGGTTTGATTTAGATGTTGATTCTGGTGGGTTTCTCTGTCCCCGGGTGGGGGCTGGATTTGGGGTGCAGCGTGTCGGGCGTGACCCCGAATTCCCTCGTTCGTCTGGGTGGGGGGTCTCGGGAATGGAGGGGGAGCGATGCGCTGCGTGGAGTCCGTGACCGTTTCCCTCGCGGGTGGGAGCCCCCCAGCTCCCGGCCTCTTTCCAGAACCGTCTCTGCGAGAGGCTCTCCGGTCTCCGGGCTGGACGGGAGGCGCCGCTGTACACGGAGGGTGGTGGGGGTCTGGAACAGGCCGAGGTCGCGGGCGGTGATCGGTCCTGTCAGCAGGTTTAGTCGCAGTCTGCGGGGCTGCAGCGGTCCCGGTCAGGGAGATCTTGTCCTGCTGACCCGCTAACCCCCCCTTCTGCTGACCAGTCCTGTCTTGCCCCCTCCTCGCTGGCCAATGTGTTGCTCTCCCTGATCCGGGTCTGTGGCCGGTGACACTTTGTAGTGTGGAGTAGGTGTCTGTGTGTGAAGAGTCCTGCTCGTGGATTGACATAGCCTTCTGTTCCTGTCCGTCCTGTCCCTCTCCCGGTCCCCAACGCCCCCTCTCTGTCCCTCTCGTTCCTCTCGCTCTCCCCCTCTCCCTGTTCCTCTCTCTTGCTGTCTGTCCTGTCAATTCAGTTTCAACTCAAGGTGCTTTATAAGCATGACCGATGGGTACAATCAGTGTTGCCGAAGCAAATAAAAATAATGATCAAATAAAATAATATCTCCCTCCCTGCCCCCCTCTCCCTGCCCCCAGGTGGCAGAGCTGAAGGATCGAGGCAACAAGGCCCTGAGCGCCGGGGACGTGGAGGAGGCAGTGCGCTGCTACAGCGAGGCCCTGACCCTCGACCCCAGGAACCACGTCCTGTACAGCAACCGCTCGGCCGCTCACGCCAAGAAGGGCGACTACCAGAGCGCCCTGCAGGACGGCTGCAGGACCATCGAGGTCAAGCCGGACTGGGGCAAGGTGTGTGCGTGTGTGTCTCGGTGGGGCTCCTGGGCCAGTTCACGACTTCATTCATTCAGACAGACCAGTATTACTGTTCTAGGCGCCCCTGGGGGTCCCGCGAGACAGCAGGACAGTGCGCAGGGAGACGCGACAGCAGGACAGTGCGCAGGGAGACGTGACGGGGACACCGGGGGGGGGGAGAGGGGGAGAGAGAGAGATGAAGACTTCAGGGCGAGGTGTAACATGGTCTGGGGGTGAACCCCGAGACTGGGGGCCCCCAGACCGCGGTGCACAGGAGCCTGGGGCCAGCGGGGCCCAGCGGGGTGAGCAGACTGGGCCGCGTGGAGGTAGCGACTCCAGAACATAGGCGACGGGCCCTGCAGAACCCGCTAGGCCGCTAGGCTTGCCCCTGGACCGGGACTGGTCGCCAGTGCGGGGTCTCCAGCGCAGGGGGTGTGCTGTTGGGTTTCTCTGGCGCTGGTCGGCGCTGGAGCAGGGCAGCTCCCGCCAGTGCCGCGGTTTCTGTAGTAACGCACGGTAACCCCGCCCCCCCCCCCACCGCCCATCTGCCCCTGCAGGGTTATTCGCGGAAGGCGGCTGCTCTGGAGTTCCTGGGACGGTTCGAGGAGGCCAAACTGACCTATCAGGAGGGGCTGAAGTATGAGCCGACCAATCAGCAGCTGAAGGAGGGGCTACAGAACATGGAGGCCCGGCTAGCAGGTACGCTGGGAGAGAGCTGTGGGGGGGCGTGGGTAGCAGGTACGCTGGGAGAGAGCCTGGGGGGGGCGTGGGGGGGCGTGGGTAGTAGGTACGCTGGGAGAGAGCCTGGGGGGGGCGTGGGGGGTCGTGGGTAGCAGGTACGCTGGGAGAGAGCCTGGGGGGGGGGGGGGCATGGCCTCTGTCAGTACTGACCCTGGTCCCCCTCCCTCTCCCGCCCTCAGAGAAGAAGATGGCCAATCCTTTCGCTGTGCCTAACCTGTACCAGAAGCTGGAGAGCGATCCTCGCACCCGCGCCCTGCTGGCTGACCCCAGCTACCGGGAGCTCCTGGAGCAGCTCAAGAGCCGGCCAGCCGAGCTGGGCAAGTGAGTGACCGCCGGTGTAGTGTGGAGTGCTGAGCTGGACACTGAGTGACCGCTGACACTGAGCTGGACAGTGAGTGACCGCTGGTGCAGTGTGGAGCACTGAGCTGGACACTGAGTGACCGTTGACACTGAGCTGGACAGTGAGTGACCGCTGGTGCAGTGTGGAGCGCTGAGCTGGACAGTGAGTGACCGCTGGTGCAGTGCGGAGCGCTGAGCTGGACACTGAGTGACCGCTGACACTGAGCTGGACAGTGAGTGACCGCTGGTACAGTGTGGAGCGCTGAGCTGGACAGTGAGTGTCCACCGGTACAGTGTGAAGCTCCTGCAGAAAACCCATGAACAGGCTGTTCCCCTGCTCCTCTCTGAGCGCGTACCCTGTGTGTGCCCTCAGGAAGCTGCAGGACCCGCGGGTCATGACCACGCTCAGCGTGCTGCTCGGCATCGACCTGGCGGGCGCAGAGGAGGACGAGGAGGACACCCCTGCCCCACCGCCGCCCCCCAAGAAAGAGCCCGAGCCGGCCAAGCCCCAAGAAGAGGACCTGCCTGAGAACAAGAGACAGGTACTCTCTTGTGTGCTGAGGGCCTGTCTGTCTCTCGGGGGGGGGGTGTGTGTGCGAGAGTGACAGTGTGCTGAGTGTCTCTCCAGGGTGTGTATGTGTGTGTGAGAGTGACAGTGTGCTGAGGGCCTGTCTGTCTCTCCAGGGGGGGTGTCTGTGTGTGCTGAGGGCCTGTCTGTCTCTCCAGGGGGTGTGTGTCTGTGTGTGCTGAGGGCCTGTCTGTCTCTCCAGGGGGGGTGTGTCTGTGTGTGCTGAGGGCCTGTCTGTCTCTCCAGGGGGGGTGTGTCTGTGTGTGCTGAGGGCCTGTCTGTCTCTCCAGGCTCTGCGAGAGAAGGAGCTGGGGAATGAGGCCTATAAGAAGAAGGATTTTGACTTGGCTCTGAAACACTATGAAGCAGCACTGGAGGCTGACCCCACTAACATGACTTACCTGTCCAACCAAGCAGGTACCTGCGCCGTCGTACTGAACACCTGTCCAACCAAGCAGGTACCTGCACTGTCGTACTGAACACCTGTCCAACCAGGCAGGTACCTGCGCCGTCGTACTGAACACCTGTCCAACCAGGCAGGTACCTGCGCCGTCGTACTGAACACCTGTCCAACCAGGCAGGTACCTGCGCCGTCGTACTGAACACCTGTCCAACCAGGCAGGTACCTGCGCTGTCGTACTGAACACCTGTCCAACCAGGCAGGTACCTGCGCCGTCGTACTGAACAGCTGGCATGTTATTGCTCTCAGCGCATGCCTGTGCTGTGAACTGGTTGTACTGGTTGTGCTCCTCACCCCAGTCTCTGTGTCATGCTGGTGCCGGGCTGGGAGCTCCTGTAATGGCCGCCCTGTCCTCTCTCTCAGCCGTGTTCTTCGAGAAGGGAGACTTCGGCCGCTGTAGGGAGCTGTGTGAGAAGGCCATCGAGGTGGGCAGGGAGCACAGGGAGGACTACAGGACCATCGCCAAGTAAGGCTCTCTCGAACCCCCAGCACTGGACACCCCAGGGCAGCGTGACCCCACTGGACACCCCGGTGCAGTGTGAGCCCCCAGGCCCGACCCCACTGGACACCCCGGTGCAGTGTGAGCCCCCAGCCCCGACCCCACTGGACACCCCGGTGCAGTGTGACCCCCAGCCCCGACCCCACTGGACACCCCGGTGCAGTGTGACCCCCAGCCCCGACCCCACTGGACACCCCGGTGCAGTGTGAGCCCCCAGCCCCGACCCCACTGGACACCCCGGTGCAGTGTGACCCCCAGCCCCGACCCCACTGGACACCCCAGTGCAGTGTGAGCCCCAGCAGAGGTGCCCTGGGAGATGTGGGCGTGTGGCTGTGGCTGTGGGGGTGACAGGGTGACGGGGTGGTCTCTCCCGGCAGGGCCTATGCGCGGATTGGGAACTCCTTCTACAAGGAGGAGAAGTACAAGGAGGCGATCCAGTTCTACAACAAGAGCCTGACGGAGCACCGCACTCCAGAGGTGCTGAAGAAGTGCCAGCAGGTGAGTCGGCTCTCTGGCTCCGGCCAGTAAAACCCCCTCTCGCCCCTCTCCTCTCTCGCCCCTCTCCTCTTCCTCAGAATCATACAGCTGTGTTGTGTGTCACCAGTGAACTGCAGTGTTGCCAAACCAGACACAATCAACACAACGTTTACAGACGTTTCCCCTCTCCTCTCCTCACTCCTCTCTCGCTCCGCAGGCGGAGAAGATCCTGAAGGAGCAGGAGAAGCTGGCCTACATCAACCCAGACCTGGCTCTGGAGGAGAAGAACAAGGGGAACGAGGCCTTTCAGAAGGGTGAGGGGCTGGACTGGACCTGGACTAGGGCAGGGCAGGGCTGGACTGGGTTAGAGCCCGGGCTGTCCAGGCTGGACTGGGGCAGGAGTAGAGAGGGCTGGACTGGGGCAGGGCAGGACTGGACTAGGCAGGAGTAGAGAGGGCTGGACTGGACCTGGACTAGGGCAGGGCTGGACTGGGTTAGAGCCCGGGCTGTCCAGGCTGGACTGGGGCAGGGCAGGACTGGACTGGGGCAGGAGTAGAGAGGGCTGGACTGGGGCAGGGCAGGACTGGACTAGGCAGGAGTAGAGAGGGCTGGACTGGACCTGGACTGGGGCAGGGCTGGACTGGGTTAGAGCCCGGGCTGTCCAGGCTGGACTGGGGCAGGGCAGGACTGGACTGGGGCAGGAGTAGAGAGGGCTGGACTGGGGCAGGAGTAGAGGGCTGGACTGGACTGGACTGGGGCAGGAGTAGAGAGCTGGACTGGGGTAGGGCAGGACTGGACTGGGGCAGGAGTAGAGAGGGCTGGACTGGGGCAGGGCAGGACTGGACTGGGGCAGGAGTAGAGAGGGCTGGACTGGGGCAGGAGTAGAGGGCTGGACTGGACTGGGGCAGGAGTAGAGAGCTGGACTGGGGCAGGGCAGGACTGGACTGGGGCAGGAGTAGAGAGGGCTGGACTGGGGCAGGGCAGGACTGGACTTGGGCAGGAGTAGAGAGGGCTGGACTGGGGCAGGGCTGGACTGGGTTAGAGCCCGGGCTGTCCAGGCTGGACTGGGTTAGAGCCCGGGCTGTCCAGGCTGGACTGGGGCAGGAGTAGAGGGCTGGACTGGACTGGGGCAGGAGTAGAGAGCTGGACTGGGGTATGGCAGGACTGGACTGGGGCAGGAGTAGAGAGGGCTGGACTGGGGCAGGGCAGGACTGGACTGGGGCAGGAGTAGAGAGGGCTGGACTGGGGCAGGGCAGGACTGGACTGGGGCAGGAGTAGAGAGGGCTGGACTGGGGCAGGGCAGGACTGGACTGGGGCAGGAGTAGAGAGGGCTGGACTGGGGCAGGGCTGCAGTGGGGTAAGCAGTCACAGAGTCTCCCCCTGTCCAGGCGACTATCCCCTGGCCATGAAGCACTACACCGAGGCCATCAGGCGCAACCCCAGCGACGCCAAACTGTACAGCAACCGAGCGGCCTGCTGCACCAAGCTGCTGGAGTTCCAGCTGGCCCTCAAGGTACAGACACCCCCTGTCCTTCTCTCTCCCCCCCCCCGGCGCTGTGTCCGGTCACTCACTCTCTCTCCCCTCTCTCTCAGGACTGCGAGGAGTGCATCAGACTGGACCCCTCCTTCAGTAAGTACAGACCCAGGATGCCCAGTCCGGACTGTCGGTCTGCGTGCAGGTCCTTAGCCGTCTTGGATGATCACCAGTTTGGCTCTGTGCACGGGCCTACGTTAATCACCCCCTTCAGACAGGAAGTATCTGCCTACGATGATTCGTGTATCGTTTCCCCCCTCTCGATCCGTACAAGCCATTATCATACTCGCTCTCTCCCTCTGTGTGTAGTTAAGGGTGAATACACTCCCTCTCTCAATTTTCAATTCAGTTCAACTCAAGGTGCTTTATTAGCATGACCGATGCGTACAATCAGTGTTGCCAAAGCAAATAAAATAATGAAATTCACATGAAACAAAACAAAAAATAATAAAAGTAAAATAAAATGTTACTACACTCTCTCCCTCTGTGTGTAGTTAAAGGTGATACACTCTCCCTCTGTGTGTAGTTAAAGGTTACACTCGGAAGGCTGCTGCCCTGGAGGCTATGAAGGATTTCACCAAAGCCATGGACTTCTACCAGAAAGCCCTGGAGCTGGACTCCAACTCTAAGGTACCGCCTGGTGCTGACCACACGTGACAGCAGCCGTTCCTGTCCCCTCTGTCCTCCTGTCCCCCGTCTGCCTGTCCTGTTATCTCACCCTGTCCCTCTCCTGTCGCCCTGCAGGAGGCGGCGGAAGGGATCCAGCGCTGTTTGATCAGCCAGTCCGTGCGGAATGACAGCCCGGAGGAGGTCAAGCGCAGGGCCATGGCCGACCCCGAGGTCCAGCAGATCATGAGCGACCCGGCCATGAGGCTGATCCTGGAGCAGATGCAGAAGGACCCGCAGGCGCTGAGCGAGTACGAGCCCCGGACTTTGGCACGCACGCATGCACATGCGCACACACACGCTGACACTGGTGCACACGCGGTCTCACACCGGCACACGTACAGCACCTACACGCACGCACTGACACTGGTGCTCACATGGTCTCGCACCGGCACACGTACAGCACCTACACGTACGCACTGACACTGGTGCAGACACGCGCACACGCACACACTGACACTGGCACACATAGAGCACCTACACACTTGCACTGACACTGGTGCACGCACGTACACACACTGACACTGGTGCACACATGCACGCACAAGCACTGACGCTGGCACAAATAGAGCACCTACACACACAGACGCACGCGTAGAGCAGTTACACGCACGCCCTGAGAGACAGGCTGGGGCTCTCGCCCTCTCTCTCTCACACTTTCTCTCAACCTCTCTCTCTCTCCCCGCACAGCCACCTGAAGAATCCGGTGATTGCTCAGAAGATCCAGAAGCTGATTGACGTGGGCTTGATCGCGATCCGGTGATCCACTGGAGACAGAAGAAGGAAGGAGGGGGGGTGGGGGGGGAAGGGGGGCATGATGGGAGAATTCACACACAATAACAGACCCGGGGGAGGGGGGAAGGCCTGGTCTTGGTGGGGGGGCACTGTCCTGCAGGTCTGAAGGGTCACCCTGAAGTCCTCCATCTGCTGAGACTGGGGATGCTGGAGTCCTGGTCAAGTCTGGAGTGTCCAGCTGTGTCCCTGGAGAGGGGCGGGGTTCTGGCGTGTTCATCCCTACTGACCTCTGCATCCTAGCACTGACCAGCTCTCCTGCCTCACTGGGGCTCCCCAGGCCGGGGACAGGCCCCCCCCTGCTCCAGCACCCTCCCACAGACCATCACCCCAGCGCCTCACGCAGTCAGTCACCCCTGAACCCTGCTGCCCCTGTGCTGCAGGTGGGGGTGAGGGGTCGGTCAGCTGTTTCATAAGCGGTTTTGTTCTGTTCATTTTTATAAGACTAGTATTTATGGGTCTCTGCCCTGGGCTGGAGTGTTGCTGTTGTTGTCGGGGGTGGGGGAGGTCTTCGTTTCCTTGTCTGCTCTGTTGCTGTCCGATTCTGAAATAATAAGAATCACGCTGATGAGAGACTCTCTTTGTTACTGTGTTTTCTTCCTGACTGGTGTGTGTGGGTCAGTCTCTGAGGGGTGTGTGTACGTGTGTGTGTGGGTCAGTCTGTGAGGGGTGTGTGTATGTGTGGGTGGGTCAGTCTGGGATGGGTGGTGGGTGTACGTGTGTGTGTGGGTCAGTCTGTGAGGGGGGTGTGTACGTGTGTGTGGGTCAGTCTGGGAGGGGTGGTGTGTGTATGTGTGGGTGGGTCAGTCTGTGAGGGGTATGTGTACGTGTGGGTGGGTCAGTGTGGGAGGGGTGGTGGGTGTATGTGTGTGTGTGGGTCAGTCTGTGAGGGGTGTGTGTATGTGTGGGTGGGTCAGTCTGGGAGGGGTGGTGGGTGTACGTGTGTGTGTGGGTCAGTCTCTGAGGGGTGTGTGTACGTGTGGGTGGGTCAGTCTGGGAGGGGTGGTGGGTGTACGTGTGTGTGTGGGTCAGTCTGTGAGGGGTGTGTGTACGTGTAGAGGGGTGTGTGTACGTGTGTGTGGGTCAGTCTGTGAGGGGTGTGTGTACGTGTGTGTGTGGGTCAGTCTCTGAGGGGTATGTGTACGTGTGTGTGGGTCAGTCTGTGAGGGGTGTGTGTACGTGTGGAGGGGTGTGTGTACGTGTGTGTGTGGGTCAGTCTGTGAGGGGTGTGTGTACGTGTAGAGGGGTGTGTGTACGTGTGTGTGGGTCAGTCTGTGAGGGGTGTGTGTACGTGTGGGTGGGTCAGTCTCTGAGGGGTATGTGTACGTGTGTGTGGGTCAGTCTGTGAGGGGTGTGTGTACGTGTGGAGGGGTGTGTGTACGTGTGTGTGTGGGTCAGTCTGTGAGGGGTGTGTGTACGTGTAGAGGGGTGTGTGTACGTGTGTGTGGGTCAGTCTGTGAGGGGTGTGTGTACGTGTGGGTGGGTCAGTCTCTGAGGGGTATGTGTACGTGTGTGTGGGTCAGTCTGTGAGGGGTGTGTGTACGTGTGGAGGGGTGTGTGTACGTGTGTGTGTGGGGTGTGTGTATCTGTGTGTGGGTCAGTCTGTGAGGGGGGTGTGTACGTGTGTGTGGGTCAGTCTGTGAGGGGTGTGTGTACATGTGGAGGGGTGTGTGTACGTGTGGGTGGGTCAGTCTGGGAGGGGTGTGTGTACGTGTGGAGGGGTGTGTGTATGTGTGTGTGTGGGTCAGTCTGTGAGGGGTGTGTGTGGGTGGGTCAGTCTGGGAGGGGTGGTGGGTGTACGTGTGTGTGTGGGTCAGTCTGTGAGGGGGGTGTGTACGTGTGGAGGGGTGTGTGTACGTGTGTGTGGGTCAGTCTGTGAGGGGTATGTGTACGTGTGGGTGGGTCAGTGTGGGAGGGGTGGTGGGTGTACGTGTGTGTGTGGGTCAGTCTCTGAGGGGTGTGTGTATGTGTGGGTGGGTCAGTCTGGGAGGGGTGGTGGGTGTACGTGTGTGTGGGGCAGTCTGTGAGGGGTGTGTGTACGTGTGGAGGGGTGTGTGTACGTGAGGGTGGGTCAGTCTGTGAGGGGGGTGTGTACGTGTGGAGGGGTGTGTGTACGTGTGTGTGGGTCAGTCTGTGAGGGGGTGTGTGTACGTGAGGGTGGGTCAGTCTGGGAGGGGTGGTGGGTGTACGTGTGGGTGGGTCAGTCTGTGAGGGGTGTGTGTACGTGTGTGTGTGGGTCAGTCTCTAAGGGGTGTGTGTACGTGTGGGTGGGTCAGTCTGGGAGGGGTGGTGGGTGTACGTGTGGGTGGGTCAGTCTCTGAGGGGTGAATCTGAGATCATCGGAGCGGAAGAGTCAAGGTGAAGGCACTAATCTTGCTGGAGAGAGCGTCTGTACACTTGTCCTGTGCAGAAACGTGAACAGCACTAGTGTCGCCAACAGAGGGCGCTGCAGCGATTCACTCGTCAACCCGCTCTTGATTGACAAGAAGGCCGGCCCCTGCAGGAGAATAATCGTTGCTTTGCTGTAAAGGCGACCTGTGACCAGCGGGCGGAGCTCCTGCCCCTCTGCCTGGGTGAGATGATCTCCCTGCCTCCGGCCTGCCCCTGGACTCGAGCTTCATCACGGGCTGCCTGACAGCTGCTGTTCCGTCACACTCGTGTGAGGGGACGGCTAAAAATACACTTTGTCAGACAGCCAGCACACTCCTCTGACTGCACAGCTGCTGTAGAAGCCCCACCACAGCTCTCCGACCTCTGACCTGTGACCTGCTCCGGCAGCGCTGGGCGGTGCAGTGGTGCTGAAGTCCGCGTTGCTACCTCCCAGCGCTGGGGTCCAGGGTTCGGGTCCCTGGGGGGTGCTGTCTGTGTGGAGTTTGCATGGGTTTCTTCCTACAGTCCGAAGACATGCTGGTGGGTTAACTGGGAAAACGGGCCCTGGTGTGAGCGTGTGTGTCAGTGTGTGTGTGTGTGTCCCATGATGGACTGGTGTCCCGCCCAGGGCGTAGCCTGCCTTGCACCCGTTGCTTGCTGGGATAGACTCCGGCTGCCCCGGGAGCAGGAATGGGAAGACGACACGGTAAGGAAATGGATAGTTGTCTTCTGTACTGATTCTGTAATAAGACGCTACCGAGGTGGGACGGGATGTTCGCTCCAGGACCGGGAGAGATCCTGATCCCCGAGACGGCCAGGAGCTCCTGAGATCTGAGGCCGAAAAGCCAAGGACCGGACCTGAACCACCGGACCAGCTATGCTCCCTGTCTAACAGCACCGGACCTGAACCACCAGACCCGCTGTCCTCCTGGTCTAACAGGACCGGACCTGAACCACCAGACCCGCTGTCCTCCTGGTCTAACAGCACTGGACCTGAACCACCAGACCCGCTGTCCTCCTGGTCTAACAGCACTGGACCTGAACCACCGGACCAGCTATGCTCCCTGTCTAACAGCACCGGACCTGAACCACCAGACCCGCTGTCCTCCTGGTCTAACAGCACTGGACCTGAACCACCAGACCCACTGTCCTCCTGGTCTAACAGGACTGGACCTGAACCACCAGACCGGCTGTCCTCCTGGTCTAACAGCACTGGACCTGAACCACCGGGCCAGCTCTCCTCCTAGTCTAACAGCACTGGACCTGAACCACCAGACCCGCTGTCCTCCTGGTCTAACAGCACTGGACCTGAACCACCAGACCGGCTGTCCTCCTGGTCTAACAGGACTGGACCTGAACCACCGGGCCAGCTCTCCTCCTAGTCTAACAGCACTGGACCTGAACCACCAGACCGGCTGTCCTCCTGGTCTAACAGGACTGGACCTGAACCACCAGACCGGCTGTCCTCCTGATCTAACAGCACTGGACCTGAACCACCAGACCCGCTGTCCTCCTGGTCTAACAGCACTGGACCTGAACCACCAGACCGGCTGTCCTCCTGGTCTAACAGCACTGGACCTGAACCACCAGACCGGCTGTCCTCCTGGTCTAACAGGACTGGACATGAACCACCAGACCGGCTGTCCTCCTGGTCTAACAGCACTGGACCTGAACCACCAGACCCGCTGTCCTCCTGGTCTAACAGCACTGGACCTGAACCACCAGACCGGCTGTCCTCCTGGTCTAACAAGACTGGACCTGAACCACCAGACCGGCTGTCCTCCTGGTCTAACAGCACTGGACCTGAACCACCAGACCCGCTGTCCTCCTGGTCTAACAGCACTGGACCTGAACCACCAGACCCGCTGTCCTCCTGGTCTAACAAGACTAGACCTGAACCACTGGGCCAGCTCTCCTCCTGGTCTAACAGGACTGGACCTGAACCACCAGACCAGCTGTCCTCCTGGTCTAACAGCACTGGACCTGAACCACCAGACCGGCTGTCCTCCTGGTCTAACAGCACTGGACCTGAACCACCAGACCGGCTGTCCTCCTGGTCTAACAGCACTGGACCTGAACCACCAGACCCGCTGTCCTCCTGGTCTAACAGCACTGGACCTGAACCACCAGACCCGCTGTCCTCCTGGTCTAACAGGACCGGACCTGAACCACCAGACCGGCTGTCCTCCTGGTCTAACAGGACCGGACCTGAACCACCAGACCCGCTGTCCTCCTGGTCTAACAGCACTGGACCTGAACCACCAGACCCGCTGTCCTCCTGGTCTAACAGGACAGGACCTGAACCACCAGACTGGCTGTCCTCCTGGTCTAACAGCACTGGACCTGAACCACCAGACCCGCTGTCCTCCTGGTCTAACAAGACTGGACCTGAACCACTGGGCCAGCTGTCCTCCTAGTCTAACAGCACTGGACCTGAACCACCAGACTGGCTGTCCTCCTGGTCTAACAGCACTGGACCTGAACCACCAGACCTGCTGTCCTCCTGGTCTAACAGGACTGGACCTGAACCACCAGACCCGCTGTCCTCCTGGTCTAACAGGACTAGACCTGAACCACCAGACTGGCTGTCCTCCTGGTCTAACAGCACTGGACCTGAACCACCAGACCCGCTGTCCTCCTGGTCTAACAGCACTGGACCTGAACCACCAGACCGGCTGTCCTCCCGGTCTAACAAGACTGGACCTGAACCACCAGACCCGCTGTCCTCCTGGTCTAACAGCACTGGACCTGAACCACCAGACCCGCTGTCCTCCTGGTCTAACAGGACTAGACCTGAACCACCAGACCGGCTGTCCTCCTGGTCTAACAGCACTGGACCTGAACCACCAGACCCGCTGTCCTCCCGGTCTAACAGCACTGGACCTGAACCACCAGACCGGCTGTCCTCCCGGTCTAACAGCACTGGACCTGAACCACCAGACCCGCTGTCCTCCTGGTCTAACAGCACTGGACCTGAATCACCAGACCCGCTGTCCTCCTGGTCTAACAGCACTGGACCTGAACCACCAGACCCGCTGTCCTCCTGGTCTAACAGCACTGGACCTGAATCACCAGACCTGCTGTCCTCCTGGTCTAACAGCACTGGACCTGAACCACCAGACCTGCTGTCCTCCTGGTCTAACAGCACTGGACCTGAACCACCAGACCGGCTGTCCTCCTGGTCTAACAGCACTGGACCTGAACCACCAGACCCGCTGTCCTCCTGGTCTAACGGTCACCTTAAGAAGCGCAGGATGACGCAGTGACACACTCCCTCTGGGCCGTGGGGGGGAAGCTGATAAAAGAGGAACAGCTCATGTTCTACCACCATCTCTGTGACTCGCTGTGCACAACCGCCTGACCACAGAGAGGGGGGGGTGCGCACGCAGGAACTCGAGGCGCAGTCTCAGAGTGAGCGAGAGAGAGAGGAGGTGAGCACGCAGGAGCACGAGGCGCAGTCTCGGAGCAAGAGAGAGAGAGAGAGGGGGTGAGCACGCAGGAACTCGAGGCGCAGTCTCAGAGCGAGAGAGAGAGAGAGGGGGTGAGCACGCAGGAACTCGAGGCGCAGTCTCGGAGCGAGAGAGAGAGGGGGGGGGGGTTGAGCACGCAGGAACTCGAGGCGCAGTCTCGGAGCGAGCGAGCGAGCAGAGGGGAGGGTGAGAGGAAGAGCCACCAAGCGAGGAAACGACGTTGCCTTCCTGTCCTGATCGCCCCGAGAGCAACGAGCAACGGTTCGACCCGCCGGAACGCAGAGACCGCCACGGTGAGCCGGGGGGGGGCTGAGGGCGCGGCTGTACCGGGGGTCCACAGGGCCCACAGCCCTGGGCGCGGCGCAGCGGGGGGAGGGGGAGGGCTGGGTGACCCCTGGGGCGCTCTGCTGCCGATCTGGGGCCCGCGGGCGAGGCCTGGCGCTCTGCCGCTCGCCCAGCGAGAGAGCAGCAGGGTGCGAGCTCTGCGCAGCGGGTGGGGGGACGGGGGGGGCAGAGCTCGCTCGGCGTGACTCTGCAGTTCACGCTGGCGTGCCCAGCTCCTGCACCGATCGGTGCCCGCTGATCACTGGGCCGGCTGGGGTAGTTGAGGTGGCTAGGGTAGCTGTTGTAGCTGGGGTAGCTGGGGTGGCTGATATGGCTGGGGTAGTTGAGGTGGCTAGGGTAGCTGTTGTAGCTGGGGTAGCTGGGGTGGCTGATATGGCTGGAGTAGTTGAGGTGGCTAGGGTAGCTGTTGTAGCTGGGGTAGCTGGGGTGGCTGATATGGCTGGGGTAGTTGAGGTGGCTAGGGTAGCTGGGGTGGCTAGGGTAGCTGTTGTAGCTGGGGTAGCTGGGGTGGCTGATATGGCTGGGGTAGTTGAGGTGGCTAGGGTAGCTGGGGTAGTTGAGGTGGCTAGGGTAGCTGTTGTAGCTGGGGTAGCTGGGGTGGCTGATATGGCTGGGGTAGTTGAGGTGGCTAGGGTAGCTGGGGTAGCTGGGGTGGCTAGGGTAGCTGTTGTAGCTGGGGTAGCTGGGGTGGCTGATATGGCTGGGGTAGTTGAGGTGGCTAGGGTAGCTTTTGTAGCTGGGGTAGCTGTTGTAACTGGGGTAGCTGGGGTGGCTGGGGTAGTTGGGGTAGCTGGGGTGCCTGGGGTGGCTGGCGTGGGGTGGGATCGCTCCTGCTCCAGTGACACAGCGAGCTCTGGGCTGGGGCAGTGGGGTCGGGGCTGGAGTACTGTCAGCTGCGGCTCGGTCACAGAGCACCCTGTCATCCTGCTTGCTTCTGCGTTCACATCGCAGTTCATCCACCTGTCTGTCTGTCTCCCGTCTGTCTCTGTCTCTCTGTGTGTCTGCCTCTGTCTCTCTGCCTGTCCCTGTCGCTCTGTCTCACTCTCTGTCTGCTGTCTGTCTCTCTGACTGTCTCTGTCTTTCTCCCTGTGTCTCTAACTGCTTGAGTTAGCTCTCAGGTCAGTGGAGATGGTCAGGGATGAGTTAGCTCTCGGTCAGTGGAGATGGTCAGGGATGAGTTAGGTCTCAGGTCAGTGGAGATGGTCAGGGATGAGTTAGGTCTCAGGTCAGGGATGAGTTAGCTCTCGGTCAGTGGAGATGGTCAGGGATGAGTTAGGTCTCAGGTCAGTGGAGCTGGTCAGGGATGAGTTAGCTCTCGGTCAGGGATGAGTTAGCTCTCGGTCAGTGGAGATGGTCAGGGATGAGTTAGGTCTCAGGTCAGTGGAGATGGTGAGGGATGAGTTAGCTCTCAGGTCAGTGGAGATGGTCAGGGATGAGTTAGGTCTCAGGTCAGTGGAGATGGTCAGGGATGAGTTAGGTCTCAGGTCAGTGGAGATGGTCAGGGATGAGTTAGGTCTCAGGTCAGGGATGAGTTAGCTCTCGGTCAGTGGAGATGGTCAGGGATGAGTTAGGTCTCAGGTCAGTGGAGCTGGTCAGGGATGAGTTAGCTCTCGGTCAGGGATGAGTTAGCTCTCGGTCAGTGGAGATGGTCAGGGATGAGTTAGGTCTCAGGTCAGTGGAGATGGTGAGGGATGAGTTAGGTCTCAGGTCAGTGGAGATGGTGAGGGATGAGTTAGGTCTCAGGTCAGTGGAGATGGTGAGGGATGAGTTAGCTCTCAGGTCAGTGGAGATGGTCAGGGATGAGTTAGCTCTCGGTCAGTGGAGATGGTGAGGGATGAGTTAGCTCTCGGTCAGTGATGAGTGAGCTGGCTAGTCAGAGAGATGCTCAGCAGTGAGTGAGCAGGGTGGGTTTCTGTGGCAGATGCCCGGTATGTTAGTGTCAGTGTGGGGACACTGGGAGTCTATCCCAGCAGAAATGATGGTTCAGACAGCAGGTGGCCTCTGACTGCTGTCTCAGGTCTGCTGGAGTCTGGGACAGTCAGAGAGAGACTGTGTGTATCAGTGCATCAGTGTGTCAGTGAGTGTGTGCGCGCTGGGGCTGCCCATGAGGAAGTTGACCGCTGAGTGAAGGCTGATGGGAGTGGGAGTGGGTGTGGGTGTGTCCCAGGGCAGCTGTCAGTCAGTGAGTCACGCAGGAAGTGCTGGTCAGTGCGATAGGGCCGGCCTGTCAGCCTGTCAGTGTGTGTGTGTGTCAGTGCGATAGGGCCGGCCTGTCAGTGTGTGTGTGTCAGTGCGATAGGGTCGGCCTGTCAGCCTGTCACTGAGGCTGCTGGCAGCACAGGAAATATTGCACACACTCCCCTCTCCCCTTCCAGCTCACGCAGCATGACCAGCAGATTAGTGCTGCCAAATCAGAAACAGTTTCTCTTCCTGCCTCTCCCACCTCTCTCCTCTCTGTTCAACTCAGTTCCAGGTGCTTTATTGGCATGACCGGTGAGCACAACCGGTGTTGCCAGAGCAAATGACAATAAAATTAACATAAAACAACAATCTACAGACATTTACAATAAAGACACAGTCATAAAATATTCACATATAAACATCTGGAGCATTACTGGGAGACAGGCTCACTGTTCCTCAGGCTGGGACAGGAGATCACACACTGGGCTGCCAGTTCCACTGAGTTCCCTCCTCCCTCTCCCAGTAGGATTGGGACCTGTTGTGATTCTGGCAGGTGTGGGAACTCTGGGATTAGCTGTGTAGATTTGGGGAAGAATGTTTCTCTTATCCCAGAGTATCTGTCACAGTGCAGTAGGAAGTGCACCTCTGTCTCTATTTCTCCCCGCTGGCAGTGGGAGGACAGCCTGTCCTCTCTGGGCAGCCAGGTCTGCCTGTGTCCAGTGTCTGTGTCCAGGCTGTGGTCACTGAGCCTGTCCTCTCTGGACAGCCAGGTCTGCCTGTGTCCAGTGTCTTGAATCCTCTCTCTCTCAGACTCCCTGGTCGTCATGGCAGCCTGGGACCTGTCTGTGTCTGTGGAGGACCTGGGCCCCGACGCCCCCCCACTCAGCATCAGTGTGACCAGTGACCTGCACATCGGGGGGGTCATCCTGAAGATCGTCGATAAGACACGTGAGAGCCTGTCCATGACTGCTTCCTCAACGCTCCCAGACACACACACACGTGGCCAATTAACCCCTCTCCTCTGTCTCCCGTCTCCTGTCCCCTCTCTCCTCTCCCCGTCTCCTGTCCCCTCTCTCCTCTCCCTGTCCAGAGATGAAGAGGAACTGGTCAGACTACGCCCTTTGGTGGGAGCAGAAGAAACAGTGGCTGCTGAAGACGAACTGGACGCTGGACAAGTACGGGGTGCAGGCGGACGCCCGGCTGTCCTTCAGCCCCCAGCACAAGCCGGTCCGGCTGCTCCTGCCCAACGCCTGCACTGTCCGGGTCAAGGCCTGCTTCTCCGGGCCCACCTTCAGGGCTGTGGCGGGCGTGTGCCGGATCCTGAGTGAGGCCCGTCTGTCTCCCGCCCTCTCCCTGTCTCTGCTCCTGGCTCTCTGTGTCCCTGTGTCTCTGACTCTCTCCGACTCTCTCTGTGTATCTGACTCTCTGTGTCCCTGTGTCTCTGACTCTCTCCGACTCTCTCTGTGTATCTGACTCTCTGTGTCCCTGTGTCTCTGACTCTCTCCGACTCTCTCTGTGTATCTGACTCTCTGTGTCCCTGTGTCTCTGACTGTCTCTCTCTGTCTCTGTATCTCTAACTCTCTCTGTGTCTCTGTCCCTGTGTCCCTGTGTCCCTGTGTCCCTGTGTCCCTGTGTCCCTGTGTCTCTGACTCTGTGTATCTGACTCTCTGTATCTCTGTGTCCCTGTGTCTCTGACTCTCTGTATCTCTGTGTCCTGTGTCTCTCTGACTCTCTCTGTGTCCATGTGTCCCTGTGTCTCTGACTCTCTCCGACTCTCTCTGTGTCTCTGACTCTCTCTGTGTATCTGACTCTCTGTATCTCTGTGTCCCTGTGTCTCTGACTCTCTGTATCTCTGTGTCCTGTGTCTCTCTGACTCTCTCTATGTCCATGTGTCCCTGTGTCTCTGACTCTCTCTGTGTCTCTGACTCTCTCTGTGTATCTGACTCTCTGTGTCTCTGACTCTCTCTGTATCTCTGACTCTGTGTCTCTGTATCGCTGACTCTCTCTGTCTCTCTGTCTCTGTGTCTCTAACTCTCTCTGTCTCTGAATCTCTGTGTCTCTGACTCTCTGTGTCTCTGTGTCCCTGTGTCTCTGACTCACTGTGTCTCTGACTCTCTGTGTCTCTAACTCTCTCTGACTCTCTGTGTCTCTGACTCACTGTGTCTCTGACTCACTGTGTCTCTGACTCTCTGTGTCTCTAACTCTCTCTGACTCTCTGTATCTTTGACTCTGTGTTTCTGTCTCTTGTTCTCTGTCTGTAAGAAGCCTGTTGAAAACACACCACTCAAACCTGTCTGTCTGTCCCAGACCTCCGCCATCCTGAGGAGCTGTCTTTCCTGCGCCCCCCGGAGGAGAAGAAGAGGAAGAAGGAGAAGGGTGAGGGGGCAGAGGAGCCGTACGACCTGACAGGGGTGCAGATGCCCGCAGGTACCAGCACCCCACGTCTCACTCTGTCTCCCTCCTTGTCTCTTTGCTAAACACCACTCTCTTTTCTACTGTACCAGTCTGTATAACCAGCGCTGTGTCTGTGCCAGGCTCAGTACCAGTACCAGTCTGTATAACCAGCACTGTGTCTGTGCCAGGCTCAGTACCAGTACCAGTCTGTATAACCAGGGCTGTGTCTGTGCCAGGCTCAGTACCAGTACCAGTCTGTATAACCAGCACTGTGTCTGTGCCAGGCTCAGTACCAGTACCAGTCTGTATAACCAGCGCTGTGTCTGTGCCAGGCTCAGTACCAGTACCAGTCTGTATAACCAGGGCTGTGTCTGTGCCAGGCTCAATACCAGTACCAGTCTGTATAACCAGCACTGTGTCTGTGCCAGGCTCAGTACCAGTCTGTATAACCAGGGCTGTGTCTGTGCCAGGCTCAGTACCAGTACCAGTCTGTATAACCAGCACTGTGTCTGTGCCAGGCTCAGTACCAGTCTGTATAACCAGGGCTGTGTCTGTGCCAGGCTCAGTACCAGTCTGTATAACCAGGGCTGTGTCTGTGCCAGGCTCAGTACCAGTCTGTATAACCAGCACTGTGTCTGTGCCAGGCTCAGTACCAGTCTGTATAACCAGGGCTGTGTCTGTGCCAGGCTCAGTACCAGTCTGTATAACCAGCGCTGTGTCTGTGCCAGGCTCAGTACCAGTACCAGTCTGTATAACCAGGGCTGTGTCTGTGCCAGGCTCAGTGTCCTCGTTCTACAATGGGATGCCTGCTCACTTTGCTGACTCGCCCGAGACGGAAGCTGTTTACAAGATGTTGTCGGTCAGTCGGCCTGCACCCACCCCCGAGGCCATGGCCAAGATGTACCGGCCCGCCAACGTCATAGACAAAGCCCAGATCAATGGCAGGTGGGACATACCATTCACACAGTGCAGAGGGGTGCAGCGTGGTTACCTGTGTGCCCTGTGTATTTCTGTCTGTCTGTTATCTGCGTGTCTCCTTATTCGTGGGCCTGTCTTTCTGCAAAGACTGCTGTCTCTCTGCGCAAGCGTCTGTTTCCGAGTCTGTGGATTGAGGGCCTGTCTCCCTGTCGCCCCTGCAGGTGGCTGGACTCGTCACGCTCTCTGATGCAGCAGGGGATCCAGGAGAATGACCGTCTGCTCCTGCGCTTCAAATACTACAGCTTCTTCGACCTGGAGCCCAAGGTCCGTCTCTCTGTGCGTCTGCGTGTCCCTCTGTCTGTCTGCCTGTTCAGACTCTGCAGCTCCTGTGTCCTTGAGCCCAGACGCTCTGTCTCTGTCTCTGTCTCTGTGTGTGTGTGTGGTGTTAACTGCACGCTGCTCTGCTCTCAGTACGATGCAGTGAGGATCACGCAGCTGTATGAACAGGCCCGCTGGGCCATTCTGCTGGAGGAGATCGACTGCACCGAGGAGGAGATGATGCTGTTCGCCGCCCTGCAGGTAGGACTGGGCCTCTCGCGCGCTCCCTGCAGTCCGGTGTCCAGTGTCCAGTGTCCAGCGTGCGGTGACCCTCCTGCCCCTCCCTGATCTCCCTCAGTACCACGTGAACAAGCTGTCCCAGACGGAGCCCAGCCTCGGCGCCACCTCGCCGGCCATGGATGACCTGGACTCGGCCCTGCAGTCCCTGGAGGTCAAGATGGAGGGAGAGACCACCAGCATCGACATGCTGGTGAGAGAGCACCCCTCTGTCTGGAGTACTGTACCCCACTGCATCACTGCACCCCTCTGTCTGGAGTACTGCACCCCTCTGTCTGGAGTACTGTACCCCACTGCATCACTGCACCCCTCTGTCTGGAGTACTGCACCCCTCTGTCTGGAGTACTGTACCCCACTGCATCACTGCACCCCTCTGTCTGGAGTACTGTACCCCACTACATCACTGCACCCCTCTGTATCACTGTACCCCACTGCATCACTGCACCCCTCTGTCTGGAGTACTGCACCCCACTGCATTACTGCACCCCTCTGTCTGGAGTACTGCACCCCACTGCATCACTGCACCCCTCTGTCTGGAGTACTGCACCCCACTGCATCACTGCACCCCTCTGTCTGGAGTACTGTACCCCACTGCATCACTGCACCCCTCTGTATCACTGTACCCCACTGCATCACTGCACCCCTCTGTCTGGGGTACTGTACCCCACTACATCACTGCACCCCTCTGTATCACTGTACCCCACCATATCACTGCACCCCGCTGTATCACTGTATCCCACCATATCACTGTACCCCTCTGTCTGGAATGGAATACTGTACCCCCGGTATCACTGTACCCCGCTGTCTGCACCCCTGCACCTGGAGAGGGGAGTACTGGGGCACTGATGGGGGTGTTGGGGTGTTCCGATATCGTGGCTCTCGGGGCTGCAGGCTCATGCTCCTCTTTCTCCCACCAGGAGAGCATGATGGCTGTGCCGGAGCTGAAGGCCTACCTGAAGATCTTCCGGTAAGCAGGCGCCCCCCCCGCCCCGCCCCACCCTGCCCTGCTCCACCCTGCCCTGCCCTGGCAGCGCTGCGGTACGCTGACCCTGTGATCCCCCCAGGCCCAAGCGTCTGACCCTGAAGGGCTACAAGCAGTACTGGTTCGTGTTCAAGGACACCAACATCTCCTACTACAAGAGCCAGGAAGAGGGATTCGGGGAGCCCATCCAGCAGATGAACCTCAAAGGTAAAGAGCACACAGCCTCCTGCAGCAGGCAGACAGACCATCCGAACAATATATTCACCCAGGGTCCAGGGGTGTCTGTCTCAGTGTGATGATGTCACGGTGGGCCCTCAGGGTAAGAGGTTGATGGTGTCTCGGTATGATGATGTCACGGTGTGCCCTCAGGGTGAGAGGTTGATGGTGTCTCGGTATGATGATGTCACGGTGTGCCCTCAGGGTGAGAGGTTGATGGTGTCTCGGTGTGATGATGTCACGGTGTGCCCTCGGGGTGAGAGGTTGATGGTGTCTCGGTGTGATGATGTCATGGTGTGTCCTCGGGGTGAGAGGTTGATGGTGTCTCGGAGTGATGATGTCACGGTGTTTCTTCAGTGTGCGATGTTGATGGTGTCTCGGTGTGATGATGTCACGGTGTGTCCTCGTTGTGCGATGTTGATGGTGTCTCAGTGTGATGATAACCCTAATCCTTGCCCTAATACTGTGTGTCCAGGGTGTGAGGTGGCCCCTGATGTCAACGTGGCTGGACAGAAGTTCTGTATCAAGCTGCTGATCCCAGCACCTGAGGGCATGAACGAGGTCTACCTGCGCTGTGAGAATGTGAGACAGCAGCCTGACCACACTGTACCGCTCTCCCTGAGCTCTGCTCCTGCTCTCTTTCACTCTCCTCTTTCTATTTCCTCTCTCTCCTGCTCCTCTCCCCTCTCTCCCCTCTGTCTCTCCTCTCCCTCTCTCTCTAATGGCCCTGGTGTCTCTGGGTTTGCTCAGGAGAAGCAGCAGGGGTGCCCGTCTCCCCTCTGTCTCTCCTCTCCCTCTCTCAATTCAATTCAAGGTGCTTTATTAGCATGACCGATGGGTACAATCAGTGTTGCCAAAGCAAATAAAATAATGAAATTTACATGAAACAAAACAAAAAATAAAAGTAATATAAAATCTACAGACATAATACAGACATTTACAACAAAGACATATTATAAAATATTGACATATACTGTAGACAGATGGAGCATTATCGGGAGACAGGCTCACTGTTCCTCAGACTCTGACAGGAGGTCACACACTGGGCTTGGGACCCGTTGTGATTCTAGCAGGTGTGGGAACTCTGGGACTAGATTTCCGAATTTAAGGAAGAATGCTTCTCTAATCCCAGAGTATCTGTCACAGTGCAGTAGGAAGTGCATCTCTGTCTCTATTTCTCCCTGCTGGCAGTGGGAGCACAGCCTGTCCTCAGGAGGACTGGTGCTCAGGAGAAGCAGTACTGCCAGTGGAGGGGTGCCTGTCTCCCCTCTCTCTCCCCTCTGTCTCCTCTCTCTAATGGCCCTGGTGTCTCTGGGTGTGCTCAGGAGAAGCAGTACTCCCAGTGGATGGGTGCCTGTCGACTGGCCTCCAAGGGCAAGACTATGGCGGACAGCACCTATGCCAGCGAGGTGGCCAACATCCAGGCCTTCCTGGCCATGCAGCGCTCGAACCCGGGGCCACAGCCCTCCGCCACTGACGAGACCATCAACACCCAGAGTCTGGTCTCCCCGCGGTACCAGAAGAAATACAAGACCAAGCAGGTACTGTCCTGAGAGTGGAACAGTGGTACTGATCCTGACACACTGACACACTGACACACTGAGACACTGAGACACTGACACACTGATCCTGACACACTGATCACTGACACACTGAGACACTGACCAATGACACACTGATCACTGACACACTGACACACTGATCACTGACACACTGAGACACTGACACACTGACACACTGACACACTGATCACTGACACACTGATCACTGACACACTGAGACACTGACCACTGACACACTGATCACTGACACACTGATCACTGACACGCTGATCACTGACACGCTGACACACTGATCACTGACACACTGACACGATTATCATTGACACACTAAGACACTGAGACACTGACACGATTATCACTGACACGCTGATCACTGACACACTGAGACACTGAGACACTGACATGATTATCACTGACACTGAGACGCTGACACCCTAATCACTGATACACAGATATACTGATATTGACCCTGACACTGCAAACTGACACAGATACACAGATACACTCTCCCTCTCCCTCTCTCACTCCAGTTAACCCCTCGCATTCTGGAGGCTCACCAGAACGTGGCCCAGCTGTCTCTGCTGGAAGCCACCATGAAGTTCATCCAGATCTGGCAGTCACTGCCCGACTTCGGCGTGTCGTACTTCGTGGTGAGGTAAGAGGGCGCTACAGTGCACAGTGTGGGTACATGCTGACATTGGCTGCCATGTAAAATCACAGTCCTACAGCCCTCCACACCTATATAATCTTACACTGTACTCCCTTCCTGTCTCTCCTCTAACTCCCCCTGTCTTCTGTCCTCCTCTCCCTCTCATCCCCCTCCTGCCCTCAGGTTTAAGGGGTGTCGTAAAGACGAGGTGCTGGGCATCGCCAACAACCGGCTGATCCGCATCGACCTGGCTGTGGGCGACGTGGTGAAGACCTGGCGCTACAACAACATGCGCCAGTGGAATGTCAACTGGGACATCCGGCAGGTGGGGCGCGGGGGGCTGTGTGCCCAGAGACGGGGCGCAGGTGGGCAGGAGGGAGGCTGTGTGCCCAGAGAGGGGGCCCAGGGGGCAGGAGGGGCAGGTGTGTGCCCAGAGAGGGGGCACTGGGGGCAGCTGGGGGGCTGTGTGCCCAGAGAGGGGCAGGAGGGGTACGAGGCCAAAAGGTGACACACAGACGCTGGTTAGACAAGAGCTAGACGGCACTGGAGTGAGAAATGGAGAAGAGTATTAAAACTGTGAATTTCAAACCTTCTGATTCTCTCTCCCCCCCTCCTGCAGGTGGCGATAGAGTTCGAGGGCAACATCAACGTGGCATTCAGCTGTGTGACGGCGGACTGCAAGATCGTGCACGAGTACATCGGCGGCTACATCTTCATGTCCACACGGACCAAGGAGCAGAGCGACTCCCTGAACGAGGAGCTGTTCCACAAGCTGACTGGGGGACACGAGGCCCTCTGAGCACCCCGGGGACCCCCATACTGCCATCCGCTGTCTGTCTGATCTCACACTCCCTGTCTCACTCTCCCCCTGTCTGTCCCTCCCGTGTGTCTCTCACTCTCCTGCTGGGTGTCCCTCCTGTGTCTCACTCTCTGTACCCGTCTCCCCCCATGAGTTGCCAGGCACTGCCCCACCGTCCCCTTGTCCAGTGACCCTGTCACGCTCTCATGTGACCTATGACCTCTGACCTGCCAGCCTGTGATTGGCTCCTTTTCCAGGGGTACGATGTGTGTCAGTGCTGATTGGAGATCGGTGGTCTATAACCCCCTGTGGACACTGGATTGGCGGGGAGGGATATTCTGACGCCTGTATTTAACCCCGAGTGTTTAATAACTGTTACTCCTAACATTTCATATTGTCATTTCTAAGATCTTGTATGAATTATTAACAATTGAGAATATAACAAGATACTTACTGGTGTTGTGATTTTCTTACATCCAAAACTGCATACTATCAAACATAAAGAAACTGGAATTACTGTAGACACCCCTGAGGTCCAGACTCTTACTGGACACTATAGAGACACCCCTGGGGTACAGACTCTTACTGGACACTATAGAGACACCCCTGGGGTCCAGACTCTTAATACACACACTGTACAGACACCCCTGGGGTACAGACTCTTACTGGACACGCTGTACAGACACCCCTGTGGTACAGACTCATATTGGACACTACGTACAGACACCCCTTGGGTATAGACTCTTACTGGACACACTGTACAGACACCCCTGGGGTACAGACTCTTACTGGACACGCTGTACAGACACCCCTGGGGTACAGACTCTTACTGGACACACTGTACAGACACTCCTGGGGTACAGACTCATATTGGACACTACGTACAGACACCCCTTGGGTATAGACTCTTACTGGACACACTGTACAGACACCCCTGGGGTACAGACTCTTACTGGACATATAGTCTCATGGACACAGGAATGTCTGATGAGGTCTAGCAGTGTGATACACAGATGTGCTTTTAATTGAGGTATTAATTAAGACAGCGACACACAGCGCAGTGGGCCCAGTGCGTCTGCGTGAAGCTCATCACAGTTACTGTGGGCTCTCTCCACCAGGCTCCTCCCACGCCGGGCCATCTCCACGGCAACATTGCCAGCCCCCGCCCCCCGTGCTTCACTGTGGTGTGGGCGTGGTCAGCTGCTCCCGGCCACGCCCCCTCTCTGTTCCAGAGGAAGTTCCCTCCCTGCCAGACAGGAAGTGAGGAGGGGAGAAGGGTGTGGTTAGAGGCAAGCCTGCATAAGAGCGCCCCCTGCTGGTCACCCTAGGGGGGGCCACCTGTCCCCACAGTTCTTGAGACGTTCTGAGACGGGACATGGTGTTACATCTGCACTTTTCCCCAGACTGAACGCCGCAGAACATGCCTACAACTGTAGTGGGGGGGCCAGACGCCGGCTGCTCTCCTCCTGGGGCGGCCCTGTCTGACCTTTCGGGGTTTCTGCGTGTTACTCACGGGGCTCCGTGAGCCTCAGGGCCCGGGCGAAGTATCGGGGCGCCAGTCTGCCCTCCGAGTCTCCCGGTGTCAGGATCACCCCGTTGTCCGACCAGAAGAAAGGGATGCCGTCTGTGGAAGGGTCACAGGCGGAGGGGTCAGTTCACAGGCTGGACGCGGCACTCGGGGGCCGGGCTCCTCAGCCTTACCCTGCAGAGCCCTGGAAACGTCGATGAAGATGGCCAGGCTGCAGTCCCCGCGCATACCTGCAGGAGGGGACAGCGAGGCCGGTCAGCCTGCGGCGGGCAGGGCGTGGGGGTCGGCTCGAGCACGAGAACTGACCGCTGACGACGCCCTCCTCCCCGGGCAGCCCCGGGCTCAGGTGGATGTGGGTCCGGGACATCCTGCTCAGGCCCCGGGTTCGAATGGACTCCCAGTGGCGCAGGTACGTCCCGTGGACAGCACAGGAGGGCACGTTGTCCGAGCCGGGGACAACCGGGATCAACTCCAGGTCGTCCACCTGGGCAAGAGGGGCAGAGAGACAGGGATGAGCGACGATTCCTGGCGGTTTTTACTCCCTCCTCCTGGGATCTGATCGTCCGCCAGGAAGAGGTTAAGTCTCTGCAGCTGCCGGCTGGAGCCCCGCCCACCTGCACCGAGTGCCCCTGATTGGCCCGGATCTCCAGCCGCCCGTCCCCCGGGCGTGGGCGGAGCCTGAAGCGCTGCTTGTCATTGGTCTCCACCACCCTCCTCACGTCGGCCAATGAGTACGCGCGGAACTGGGGGCGTGACAGCAGCTCCGCCACCGACACGAACCCGTCTGGAACGAGAGGTCAGAGGTCGGGTGAGGGCGCCGGGGGTTTCCAGCGCTGAGCCAAACACTGATCCGTCCCGTTTGAACTCTAATTTATTAACTGAAGATTTTAAACCTCTGTAAACCCTCTCACCTGAGCTCATGTCCAGGCCCAGCTGGGACGCCCCGTGGCGCAGAGCGAAGGACAGCGCCTTGGACAGGCGGACGTCTGGGTCCTGCAGTGGAGGGGGGGGTTAGACAAGTGAGCTGGACCAGGACCAGGACCGGCAGAGAACTGAGGCCCAGTCACAGGAGCCAGCTGGCCAGAGGGGCTAGGAGATGGGGACAGGGGGCAGAGGGCAGAGGGCAGAGGACAGGGGGCAGGGGGCAGAGGGCAGAGGGCAGAGGGCCGGGGGCAGGGGGCAGGGGGCAGGGGGCAGGGAGCAGGGAGCAGGGAGCAGTGGGCAGGGAGCAGTGGGCAGGGGGCTTGATCGCGCCCCCAGACTGCAGGAGAGCCACGCACCTGAGCTCCTCTCACCTGCTCTGATCTGCGGCATCGGTGCCTTCCTCCCCTTCCTCCTCCTCCTCCTCTCCGCCCTCCGTCCATCCTCCTCTGCCGTCTTCCCCTCCCTCGAACCTGGGCCACCCCAGACAGGACACACTGCTTCACACCGGGAGCGGGCGGCCTGGAACAAGCAGGGGCGACACCAGGGGGAGATTCTCGTCTCCGTCAGGGGCCTGGAGGGCTGTCTGTGTGGAGTTTGCATGTTCTCCCCCGGTTTGCGTGGGTTTAAACCCGCAGTCCAAAGACATGCTGGTGGGTTAATGGGCTTCTGGGAGCACTGGCCCTGGAGTGAGTGAGTGAGTGAGTGAGTGAGTGAGTGTGTGTGTGTGTGTGTGTGCCCTGTGGACGGACTGGCGTCCCATCCAGGATGTACCCCGCCTTGCACCCAGTGCTTGCTGGGATAGGCTCCAGCTCCCCCACGATCCTGAAGAGGTTCGAAGATGGGCAGATGTATGGTACTCTTTCAGCACCTCCCTCAGAACACGCTCATCTTGTCTGCAAGCACTGTGCTCGCCGACCCTCAGTCCGCGTGTTTTAACTCTTAATAACACTTCTGGACCCGGGCCGGTTTCCTGAGGCTCGATTACTCACGCCTGGGCCTGGGAGTCGGCAGCCTTCGGGTGTGCTCGGGCGTCGTCGGGCTTCGCTCCTGCAAGACCAGAGGAGGTGAAAGCCGAACCAGTCGCCTCTGCCGTCCCTGAGTGCAGTTAATAACTCAAGAGCGCTGGGTTACAAGTCGGACCTCACGTCTGATTTTACTTTGGCTGGCAGTTAGGTACTTAATTCTACTGGGCTTTAAGAGACAGTGTCCTGTCTTAAAATGCAAGTCACAGCGCTAATAGCGACGGCTGCTGAGTCACATGTTCACCGGGGACTAAACAGACCAAAACAAAATCCAATAATTTCTTGTAAACACCCCTGCTTATAAAGGCATTCACAATCGTGAGGGATTTTAATAAAAAAATGAGTTTATTTGACCTTGTCTACTTCGAGACTAAACACGAATCGACAGCGCTCCGCGACCTACTATAACCCCCCCACAAGAACGCATTCGTGAACTACAAAGCTCTTTTAGGTTGGACACCTCTTAGTGTGGAAATACCCACTAGTGCTCCAACGTGATCGAACGCCTGGTGCGCATGATAGGATTCTTAAAGAGGGAAAAATTCTCCAAACGTAAACGTACAGCAGGGTGTGCTGGCTGGCTAGCCGGCGTCGGGAAAGAGAGCAGGAAGCACTCCCGAAAAACTACAATTCCCACCTCCCCCGGCGACGGGACAGGGTGGGTGGGGACTTGAGCGACAGCCGGATCTAGCCAACCACGACGTTACATCCGCCTGCCTCTGGGCCAATCGGAACGCGCGGAGTGCTTCGGGGGAAGAGTGGCGGGGGCGGGGCTTACCGCGCCGAGCCCGGAACAGAGAGCAGCACTTGACGCGGTCAGCGGTGTCCTGCGGTTCTCGCCGTCGGTGAGCCTTTTCATTTGCGGGTTATGGTCGGGGAGGACGATCGGTCCGTGCGGCCGGCCGGCCGGCGTGAGAGCCGACAGGGGGACGGAGGCCGGGCGGTTTAGGCGTCTCCTCTGAAGGGGCGCCTGTGGGGACTTGCGGGAGAGGGAGGCCGTGTGCGGGAGCCGGGCGGGTGTTGTGTTGCTGGAGCCGCCGCCGGAGTGCGGGAGAGTGGCTGGGGGGGGCCGGGAGCACCAGGGCCGGTTTGGACGGCGATCTAAGGGCAGGAGTTTGCCCGTCTGCTGCAGAAGCACAGCCGCCCGGGACTGATCAGTCACGCCGCCCAGCGCTGTCTGCAGCTGAGGACGGGGAGATCGCGGGGTACCGCAGGGTGGTCTTTCTAGGTTCTGGGGGTGGGCAGAAATCGTCGGTACGTTTGGGGGGTCGAGGGTCGTGGAGAACAGACGGGAGAGATCACCCCTTCACTGTCTCTCACTGCACCCCTGTTCTCTCCTCTCTGCACCCCCATACCCCTCTCCTCTCCCTGCAGTCACCCTGAACCCCCATACCCGGTCAGTACCGGTCCAGTGGAGGTGGTCCCTCTGGTCAGTCCCGGTCCAGTGGAGGTGTGAGGTGGTCCCTCTGGTCAGGAGGTGTGAGGTGGTCCCTCTGGTCAGTCCCGGTCCAGTGGAGGTGCGAGGTGGTCCCTCTGGTCAGGAGGTGTGAAGTGGTCCCTCTGGTCAGTCCCGGTCCAGTGGAGGTGTGAGGTGGTCCCTCTGGTCAGTCCCGGTCCAGTGGAGGTGTGAGGTGGTCCCTCTGGTCAGGAGGTGTGAGGTGGACCCTCTGGTCAGTCCCGGTCCAGTGGAGGTGTGAGGTGGTCCCTCTGGTCAGGAGGTGTGAGGTGGTCCCTCTGGTCAGTCCCAGTCCAGTGGAGGTGTGAGGTGGTCCCTCTGGTCAGGAGGTGTGAGGTGGTCCCTCTGGTCAGTCCCGGTCCAGTGGAGGTGTGAGGTGGTCCCTCTGGTCAGGAGGTGTGAGGTGGACCCTCTGGTCAGTCCCGGTCCAGTGGAGGTGTGAGGTGGTCCCTCTGGTCAGGAGGTGTGAGGTGGACCCTCTGGTCAGTCCCGGTCCAGTGGAGGTGGTCCGGCGGCGGTGTGCTCAGCAGGGGGAGTAACGGGACGGGAATGTTTCTCTCCTGCAGGTCTGTGAGCCTCTGGAGACGGCTGGACAGCGAGAGCAGGGCGGCGACCTCTGACCTCTGACCTCTGCAGTGCTGTCCCAGGGCGTCCGCCAGCCACACTGAAGGCAAGGGGCATCATGGGAGAACCGTCACCCTGCCTGCTCCACTGAGAGAGAGGCATCATGGGACAACACTGAAACTGCACCAATTGGAGAAAGGCATCATGGGACAACACTGAAACTGCACCAGTTGCACAGGGGGATTATGGGAGAACACTGAAACTGCACCAGTTGCACAGAAGGATTATGGGAGAACACTGAAACTGCACCAGTTGCACAGAAGGATTATGGGAGAACTCTGAAGCTGCAGCACTTATTCAGAGTCCCTGTGGCTCCTGGTTTGAGTGAAGAGAAGAGAGACGCTGCCGAACCTCTGAGCTACGTGGAGTGACAGTGCTCTCAGGGCAACAGACAGGGGGTGCCGCAGCTCAGGGCCACAGACAGGGGGCGCCGCAGCTCAGGGCCACAGACAGGGGCGCCGCAGTGAGCCACAGCCACAGACAGGGGGCGCCACAGCTCAGGGCCACAGACAGGTGCGCCGCAGTGAGCCACAGCCACAGACAGGGGGCGCCGCAGGCATGGAGTTCCCGCAGCACAGCCGGCAGCTCCTGCGCAGCCTGCGCGAGCAGCGGCAGCAGGGCTTCCTGTGCGACTGCACGGTGCAGGTGGGCTCCTGCCGCTTCCTGGCGCACCGCGCGGTGCTGGCCGCCTGCAGCCCCTTCTTCCACATGTTCTACGCCGAGCAGCCGCTGGGCAAGCGCGAGGCCGCCAGCGTGGGCATCAATGGCGAGATCGTCACGCCCGCTGCCTTCGGGCTGCTGCTGGACTTCATGTACGAGGGCACCCTGCGGCTGGCCGCCCACCCGCCGCCCGAGGACGTGCTGGCCGCCGCCTCGTACCTGCACATGAACGACATCGTGCGCGTCTGCAAGCGCCGCCTGCAGGGCCGCGGCCTGGCCGAGGCCGACAGCACGCGGGCCGAGGACGGGGCGCCCCCGCCCCCGACGTCCTTCCCGTACCCCGACGCCGACCCCGAGACGAAGCCTGAAGCCCCCCGGTCCCCTCCGGCCCCCCAGGTCCTGCCCCCGGCCCCCGACGCCCCGCCACTCCAGCTCGGGGGCTCCAGCTCGGACGTGGCGGACACCACGCAGCCCGGGATGGACCCCGAGTCCGGTTCCGGTTCCGGGACCCAGGCCCGGCCGGGGAGTCAGGGCGAGTCGGCGCTGGGCAGCCCCTGCAGCTCCACGGAGCTTTTCCCCGCACCCCACCAGCTGCCCCCCCACTTCGGCCTGCCCCCGTACCCCTCCCCCGGCGCGGAGGAGCCCGTCCTGGCCCAGCCCAGCGGCCCGGCGCCCCCGCCCCAGCATGCCCAGCGCTGCCCCGGCCCGGCCGACGCCCACAGCCAGCAGGCCCCGCCCGGGCCCGAGCTCTCGCCCTCCCCGCAGCGGCACAGTCCCGGCCTCCGGCCAGCAGGGGGCGACGGCAGGGAGCGGGCAGGGGGGGAGGAGGAAGAGGAGGGGCGGGGGGCCGCCGGGCTGGAGGCCGACCCCGCCAAGGTGAAGGTGGAGGCCATCGTCATCTCGGACGAGGAGCTGGAGGAGATGGAGGGGATCTTCCAGAGGAGGGGCCGCGCAGAGGCGGAGGAGGAGGAGTACGTGGAGGGGCTGGGGGCGGGGGAGGAGGAGGAAGAGGTCCTGGCCATGCACATGGGTAACCCCCCCTTCCTGCCCTCCCACCACCTCCTGCATGCCCACCTGCCCCACGCCCACGCCCACGCCCACGCCGAGGCCCTGGCCTTCCACCCGGCGCTCGTCTCCCCTCCCTCCCCGACCTCGGGGCCCGGGGCCCCCGGCGGCCCCCCGTCCTTCCCCGGCCTGCTGGCGCCCTCTTCCTCCTCCTCCTCCTCCTCCACCTCCCACCTGGCGCCCCTCCACGCGCCGCCGGACCAGATCTACTTCCACGACTTCCAGGACCCCCTGGGCCCCTACGTGGAGGACGTGCCCACCTGCGCCACCTGCGGCAAGACCTTCTCCTGCGCCTACACGCTGCGGCGCCACGCCATCGTGCACACGCGCGAGCGGCCCTACGAGTGCCGCTACTGCTACCGCAGCTACACGCAGTCCGGCGACCTGTACCGCCACATCCGCAAGGCGCACAACCAGGACCTGCCACTCAAGCGCAGCCGGACGGACTCCGAGCCCCCCTCGCTGGGCTAGGGGGCGGGGCCGCCCCCCTGGAGCTCCGCCCTCTCCTGGGACTCTACCTAGGTGTCTTTTTCTGATTGGTCGGTTTTGTTACCGTGAACCTCGTGGGGTGCTGTTGTGTAGCAGGAGGGTAGAAGTTAGCTCCGCGTCAGGAAGAGGAGAGGAGGGACGGACGGCTCTTTTAAAGAAGTGTTCGATCGCGGCGCGGCTGTGCCTGAGAGCCCAGCGGGGAGAGAGGGAGACCGCCGCCCGTCGCCCAGCGTGAAGCTGTGGAGCTCACTGGACCGAGCCCCAGCAGCAGGGGGTCATGTTTTTAATAAGCCACTGGCTCGTCTGTCCAGAGCCTCGCCGGGCTCGACGTTCGCCGCCGGCGCCCTGGAGCGCACGCGTGCGTGAGCAGGTGTTTGCTCAGTGTGTTTGCGAGGTCAGATGTGACCACTGTGCAGTGAAATCAGTGAGCTCTGTGCAGCGCTGCAGGCAGCTGTGCAGTGAAATCAGTGAGCTCTGTGCAGCGCTGCAGGCAGCTCTGCAGTGAAATCAGTGAGCTCTGTGCAGCGCTGCAGGCAGCTGTGCAGTGAAATCAGTGAGCTCTGTGCAGTGCTGCAGGCAGCTGTGCAGTGAAATCAGTGAGCTCTGTGCAGCGCTGCAGGCAGCTGTGCAGTGAAATCAGTGAGCTCTGTCCAGCGCTGCAGGCAGCTGTGCAGTGAAATCAGTGAGCTCTGTCCAGCGCTGCAGGCAGCTGTGCAGTGAAATCAGTGAGCTCTGTCCAGCGCTGCAGGCAGCTGTGCAGTGAAATCAGTGAGCTCTGTGCAGCGCTGCAGGCAGCTGTGCAGTGAAATCAGTGAGCTCTGTGCAGCGCTGCAGGCAGCTGTGCAGTGAAATCAGTGAGCTCTGTCCAGCGCTGCAGGCAGCTGTGCAGTGAAATCAGTGAGCTCTGTGCAGCGCTGCAGGCAGCTGTGCAGTGAAATCAGTGAGCTCTGTGCAGCGCTGCAGGCAGCTGTGCAGTGAAATCAGTGAGCTCTGTGCAGCGCTGCAGGCAGCTGTGCAGTGAAATCAGTGAGCTCTGTGCAGCGCTGCAGGCAGCTCTGCAGTGAAATCAGTGAGCTCTGTGCAGCGCTGCAGGCAGCTCTGCAGTGAAATCAGTGAGCTCTGTGCAGCGCTGCAGGCAGCTCTGCAGTGAAATCAGTGAGCTCTGTGCAGCGCTGCAGGCAGCTGTGCAGTGAAATCAGTGAGCTCTGTGCAGCGCTGCAGGCAGCTGTGCAGTGAAATCAGTGAGCTCTGTGCAGTGGTTCGACGGCTGATTAATTGATCAAGCTTCTCGGTATCAGAACAATCAGATCAGAGGAGCCTGATCCTTATCTGCGTCACCCAGGTTGGGGAGAGACCTAACTGCTCCCACCTGGTGGTGGGGGGAGGAATCGCAGCACCGCAGTACTGAGGGAGCTGGTGTTTTTAGCAGAGAGCTGTGTCCGCCATGTCTGTTTTTAATTGTTAAATTGTTTAGCTGTTGAAATATATTTGAAATAAGCAGTGAAAAGCCTGAGGGGAAACAGGAGTGGAGAGTGGAGATCTGTTCTTACAGGTTAAACAGGAATCTGAATCTGTTGGGCTGTGGACTCCGGGCCCTGCAGAACTGGCCCGATCTCGCAAGGAATCTGGGAAAGCTGCATTGGGAATCCGTGGAGCTGCGGAGGACCTCGGTCCCTGGAGAGCCGGCCCGGTTCTGCAGGGTTTGTGTGAATTATACCTGGGACTAGAGCTGCCGGCTTCAGCCACAACTTTTCATGAGCGAGTTTAACTCTCAGGCTGCAGCTCTGCAGGGCCCCGGGTTCGAGGGGTAAAGGGAATGTGGAGCTCCTTCAGGGGGGTGCTTGTACAGTTCTGTATCATAGCTGTTTATATTGGTTTTCTATGTCACCTCTCGTTCCCAGAAACGACAGATTAAAAAAAGCGAGATGGAGAGAGAGAATTTGCACGCGCCTGATTTTCACAGGGCTGCTGGTGGGGCTCCTCTCCTGAGCCCCGAGCCCCACAGCTGGGCCAGCCTGGCGTCTTAACCCAGCGGCTCCTGGAGAGAAACAGCCTGCTGGGGTCTCGGACGATAACGGGCTTGATTGGGTAATTGGCTGCAGAGGTTGATGACAGAGGCCAGAAGACGCCCCTGTCTCAACCCGAACCCGAATTTCATATCTCCTGCGCAAATTCTTCTCTTGGACCATCTGGGTCTGCCCCTGTCCTGACCCGTATCAGTCCATCAGAGTCGCTGGTATCCACCA
Organism: Atractosteus spatula; assembly: GCF_055471065.1. Classification (NCBI taxonomy): domain Eukaryota; kingdom Metazoa; phylum Chordata; class Actinopteri; order Semionotiformes; family Lepisosteidae; genus Atractosteus; species Atractosteus spatula. Next base: position 433,615 of record NW_028296641.1, read on the forward strand.
GTCCGATCTCTTCCGTGTTTCCCCGGAGCTCCCGAGAGAACAAGCAAGTACTGGTACCACTCCTACAGGCAGTCAGGCTCCCAGTACGCAGCAGTCTGATCCGCTCCAGGTGTGACAGTGCTGTCAGTCAGACTCCCAGTGCGCAGCAGTCTGATCCGCTCCAGGTGTGATAGTGCTGTCAGTCAGACTCCCAGTGCGCAGCAGTCTGATCCGCTCCAGGTGTGACAGTGCTGTCAGTCAGACTCCCAGTGCGCAGCAGTCTGATCCGCTCCAGGTGTGACAGTGCTGTCAGACTCCCAGTGCGCAGCAGCCTGATCCGCTCCAGGTGTGACAGTGCGCAGCAGTCTGATCCGCTCCAGGTGTGACAGTGCTGTCAGTCAGACTCCCAGTGCGCAGCAGCCTGATCCGCTCCAGGTGTGACAGTGCTGTCAGTCAGACTCCCAGTGCGCAGCAGTCTGATCCGCTCCAGGTGTGACAGTGCTGTCAGACCGAGCTCAGAGCAGGGCTCACTGTATGGTCGACACGGGTGTGTGAAAAATCAGCTTTATTCAGGTTTGCTACACAAGAACGTCACACAGGTTGCAGTTTTACCAACAAAAATAACTTTTAAAGACGTACAGTGCAGGGAGAGAGGAGCTGCCAAATTTACTTCGTGCTCTACATCGCTAGCCTCAGCAGACCATTCCAGTAGTACACAGATTCCGGTTTCAGCTCTTAAACCCCAGTTAGAGTGACGGTTCATTAAAGCCAGGGTTCAATCTAGCGAGAGCTCGGCCGGAGGGGTTCTGGCGCCACAGTGCGCTCCGGTGGACCCGCAGTTCCTCAAGCCGCCACAGGGGGGCAGAATCACCGCGGGGCGCAGTCAGCACAGACCAGCGTCTCCTCATGGCCTTCGTAACTGTGGGGGGGACAGCAGCAAGACAAAATAAGGGTGGGTTTACCACTGAGGGTCCCTCTGTGTTCTCCTCTCCCTCACTGTGCCTCCTGTCCTGTTGTGTGTTTAAGACTGAGGGATTCTCTGTGAGCTCCTCTTTCTCGCTGTGTCTCCTGTCCCATTGTGGATTTATGACTGAGAGACTCTGTGTCTCCTGTCCGGTTGTGTGGGTTTACTTCTGAGGGTCTCTCTGTGTTCTCCTCTCTCTCACTGTGTCTCCTGTCCTGTGTGTTTGTTACTGAGGGATTCTCTGTGAGCTCCTCTCTCTCACTGTGTCTCCTGTCCCGTTGTGTTTATGCCTGAGGGACTCTCTGTGAGCTCCTCTCTCTCACTGTGTCTCCTGTCCCGTTGTGTTTATGCCTGAGGGACTCTCTGTGAGCTCCTCTCTCTCACTGTGTCTCCTGTCCTGCTGTGTGTGTTGATGCCCGAGGGAGACAGGGGGTCAGGCTCCCCAGCACTGACCTGGGCACGCAGCAGGTGAAGCAGTAGACCCACTGGCACAGGGAGCAGCGCCGCTGGCACTGCCCACACACTGGCCTCTCGCAGCGGGCACAGCTGGCATCGGAGAGCTGGGTCCGCAGACACAGGGCACACCGGGGGGCCGTGCTGTCTGGGGGGGCACAGGACAGAGGGCGTCAGTAGGAGATGATCCGCCCCCCTCCGGCCCAAGACGAGGTGACACCACGGCTTTCTCTCGCTCTGACCTGGGGGCCCTGCTGACGGAGGGGGGGTCCTCAGCAGCTCCCCTCGGGGTCCCAGGCGCAGCTGACCCCTGACTGACCCCTGGAAGGGGGGCGGGAGAGGGGTGGGGGGTGCTGGGCTGGGTGTGGTCAGGGAGCGGGCCCCCGAAAACAGCAGGGCCCTGGTCCGCTCTGAGACGAGAGAGAGACAGGAGAGACAGAGACGGAGAGGAGAGAGGAGAGAGTACTGGTCACTCCGGACAGTCAGACAGGTGTGCCGGGGGGTGGGCTCGCTCAGCGCAGGCGCACACTCACCGAACACAGCGCTCCTGCCCGCCTCCCCGCACGCCACCCGCTCCGTCACCCGCGTCTTCCGCTGCGGGGGGGCGCTCTCGGACCAGGGGCAGCTGCGCTTCGGCATGGCCGGCGGGCCGCCCGGGACCAGGCTGCGGGGGTCGGGGACACGGGAAGCGCCGGAGTCGTTTCGAGAGGCCGAGGGGTCACAACGCTCACAGCGTCTCGGCGGGCGGGCGGGCCGGGGTTCGGTGTCGGTCACGAGTCCGGGAGCCACTCTGGTCTCACACGCACACGGCCGGTTCGGGGTTCAGAGCTCAAGCGCATCGAGGGGCTTGTCACCCCGTTCTCTTCCGCCGGGGCAGCAGAATAACGGGGTAACCCCCCTTCACACACGCGCGGATAGCTGGACAACCAGGTGCAACATGCTCAGCAGAAACGGACCAGGCTGAAATCTTATGGCATCGCGTCGCCGGACCTCTCCGACCGCGCTGACGGCTCCAGCCGGAGGACCAGCCCGTCTCCAGCAGCCCAGGAGCGCAGCGGGGACTCGTCTCAGGCGAAGTTTGAGCACCGGCCAGACTCATCTCGGACACTGCGGGGGGGAGTGGGTTTCGCTGGAGGACCCGCATGTGGGGTCTAACTATATACCAAAACAACGACAGCAAGTCGGATACATTCTAGAGGGCTATGGCAGCACGACAGATCATTTAATCATATCCACTGGATGTCCAGACGTTTGGGAAACAGACTCGGAATCAGAATCCCCCCCCCCCCTCTTTAGTTGTAGAGTGGAATGGAGCCGCCCACCAACGCCCACCCATGTCACGTGAGATCATGATCACATGATCAGGGTGTCCGAGGCGGTGTAGCGAGCGATGGCGGATTCTGATGCGGGGCTGTCTCGGAGGTCGGCAGGCCGGCGCGGTTCGGGGCTCCTGACCCAGGCCCCCGTCGGCCTGCCCGAGGTGCAGGTCCTCTGCGACACCCTGTCCCGTCTGAGCGGAGTGACCCGGACCGTGACGGCGAACATCCGGAACATTAACGAGAGTCTGGACAGGTGAGTGAGCGAGCACGGTATCTGCGCGCCTTAGAGCTTGAACGGAGGAAAAAAAAAACTTCCGTGACTGTGCTCTGATTGGCTGGCTCTGGCGCCACTCTGCTCTGATTGGCTGTCAGGAACGGATCCTGACCGTTACCCGAGCGATGATTGGCGGAACTCTGCTCTTGTCCCCTCCCACAGCAAATCAAGCTCGCTGCTGTTTCTATCAAACCCAGAGACTTCCCACAGGCCTACACAGTGACAGATAAGAGCAATTGCATTTAATTCCTTAGTAATGTTTACATTTACCAGTGGTTTTGTTATTGATACCTTAATTGGTAAAACCTGGAGCGGATCAGACTGCTGCGCACTGGGAGTCTGACTGACAGCACTGTCACACCTGGAACGGATCAGACTGCTGCGCACTGGGAGTCTGACAGCACTGTCACACCTGGAGCGGATCAGACTGCTGCGCACTGGGAGTCTGACTGACAGCACTGTCACACCTGGAGCGGATCAGACTGCTGCGCACTGGGAGTCTGACAGCACTGTCACACCTGGAGCGGATCAGACTGCTGCGCACTGGGAGTCTGACAGCACTGTCACACCTGGAGCGGATCAGACTGCTGCGCACTGGGAGTCTGACAGCACTGTCACACCTGGAGCGGATCAGACTGCTGCGCACTGGGAGTCTGACAGCACTGTCACACCTGGAACGGATCAGACTGCTGCGCACTGGGAGTCTGACAGCACTGTCACACCTGGAGCGGATCAGACTGCTGCGCACTGGGAGTCTGACTGACAGCACTGTCACACCTGGAGCGGATCAGACTGCTGCGCACTGGGAGTCTGACAGCACTGTCACACCTGGAGTGGATCAGACTGCTGCGCACTGGGAGTCTGACAGCACTGTCACACCTGGAGCGGATCAGACTGCTGCGCACTGGGAGTCTGACTGACAGCACTGTCACACCTGGAGCGGATCAGACTGCTGCGCACTGGGAGTCTGACAGCACTGTCACACCTGGAGTGGATCAGACTGCTGCGCACTGGGAGTCTGACTGACAGCACTGTCACACCTGGAGCGGATCAGACTGCTGCGCACTGGGAGTCTGACTGACAGCACTGTCACACCTGGAGCGGATCAGACTGCTGCGCACTGGGAGTCTGACAGCACTGTCACACCTGGAGCGGATCAGACTGCTGCGCACTGGGAGTCTGGTTGGTGCAGTAAAGTCTGACCAGGCTGTGACCTGCAGTCAGGAAGGGTTGTTCACTGTCCTTCTCTTTTGTTTTTCAGGGTTTTGCAGGACAAGGCTGATGTTGATGAGCTGGAGGAGATCCTGGTGAGTTCAGCAGGGAAGCAGAGAGAGAGCTCTCAGGTGTGGTGTTGTAGTCAGGCAGGTACCGGAGACTCACTCTTCAGAGCTGTCACTCTGTCTCAATGCTGCATCCCTGACATTGCCTTGAGCCTGCAAGAACCGTATTTCTGTCCTCCCTAATTCACCGTCACTCACAGAGCGGATCAGACTGGTCTTGGATCGTGGACAGAGCCCAGATTCACCAGTCTCCTCCCTGTCTCTCCCCGCAGAAGCGGCTGGCCGAGGGGTAGTGAGGGGGGCCAAGGAAGAGGGGGAGGAAGGTGACACCCGGCGAGACTCCAGCAGCTTGTGGGGGAGACCGCAGAGGAATCACAGGAGCAGAACGCCCTCTGCTGGTGATGCCGAGCAGGTGCACACCTGCCCTGACCAGCTCTCCTGTCTCCCAGGACACAGGAGACAAACTGCAGATAAAGCGTGCAGAGACTTTAGACATAATCGCTCCTGCTCATTCGGGGTTCTGCGGGACGGGGTGACCCCTGACCCAGTGACATCAGACAGTCCCCAGACCAGAGAGGTTTTCCGGCACATCTGGCCCAGGATGGAAGTCAGTAGCTCATTGATCCCAGGATCTCTACCGAGCGTTTCCTGACAAGCTTCGGCAGTGCGGCTGGTTCCACACTCCCACCACCCTCTGCGTAAAGAAGGGTCTTCTGTCAGAGGGGGGTGGGGGAGATCAGGACGATCTTCTCGCTGTGACCTGACCTGACCCCCTGTGTTGTCTGGTTCTCGATTTATCAGATTGGTTTGGGGTTCTTTCTGAAGGTGTGTGTGAGGGCTCGGAGTTCGGGATTGGAGGTCTGTCGTTCTTTAATAAAATAAACCTATCTGCTGTCCCATGAGTCTTTGCGAACCTGTTTCCTGTCAGAGTGACCAGCTCTACTGTGGCCCCAGCCAACATCTGCCTGTACTCTGTGAGTCTAGAACAGGTCTGTCCAGTCCTGGAGGGTCAGTGAGTCTAGAACAGAGCTGTCCAGTCCAGTCCTGGAGGGTCAGTGTGTCTAGAACAGAGCTGTCCAGTCCAGTCCTGGAGGGTCAGTGTGTCTAGAACAGGGCTGTCCAGTCCAGTCCTGGAGGGTCAGTGTGTGTAGAACAGGGCTGTCCAGTCCTGGAGGGTCAGTGTGTCCAGAACAGGGCTGTCCAGTCCTGGGGGTCAGTGGTCAGCAGGTCTCTAAAGCAGCAGCAGGACCTGAAGTCCAAGAGGAGACCGTTAGCCTGGACCAGAGAAGGCAGCTGAGTGACAGCCTGCAGACACAGGTGTTAACTGGGGGGGAGCCCCCCAGAGGCAGGGGTGTGTAACTGCCAGCGGTTTGCGGTGCTCCTGCCTGGGTCACAGGTGGCCTGGGAAGAGAAGAGCTCGACACCTGAGACACCAGGGCGCCTCTCCAGGCTGTTTCTGAGGGCAGGGACACGACAGCTGTGCGGACCTGATCTTCAATGACCTCCATTCATCTTTGTTTTGTAAAATCCATTAGCTTTACTTACCCCTGACGACGTTATATGCATTATTGTGTGAATTGTATATATGTTTATTGATGCAATATACCTGAAGTGAAATGGTCTGGGAAGAGATCCATGTTTGAACACCTGAAAAGAGACACAAGGGGATATCTCCACACTATTTCTAAATGTAAGAACATGCAAGCTTATTTTTGTTTACCTTCTTGAATCTATTTTGTACAGTATTACTGTATGTAGCCCTGACGATATTATTGATGCTATGCGCACTTGTATGTGTTGTATGTTGCTGCGATTAAAAAAAAACCCCACCGACGACCCGTTTCCGGTTCCTGCCGCGAATTTCTGCGCTTTTCCTTCCGGGTCAGGGGGCGGGGCGGCAGAACACAGACAGCATGGCGGCGGACGGAGTGGTGACCAATGGCCGGGAGCAGGCCTCCCTGAACGGCGAGCCGGACGCCAAGCGGGCCCGCGTCCCCGCCGAGCCCCGGAACCAAGTGACGGTGGTGCTCGGCGCGCAGTGGGGCGACGAGGGGAAGGGGAAGGTGGTCGATCTCCTGGCCATGGACGCCGACATCGTGTGCCGGTGTCAGGTAGCGTCGTGCGGCGGGCCGGGGGGGACGGGTAGCGCTGCCAGCCAGCTGGCGCCCCCAGGAGGGATCTTATGGGGGGCTTCAGCCTGACAGCGTCCCGCAGAGCCGGAGCCGGTGTCGGTAGCAGTTAGTGGCTCCGGAGGCCTGCGGGTTCGAGTCCCCTGGGGGTACAGCCAAAGGGGGCTCGGGTCGCCCAGGCAACGGCGCCGCTGGGGGGAGTTTGAAAATAAAGTTTTAAACCCTTTGATTTAAAAGTCCATACGTGCAGAGTCAACCCACAAAGGCGTCTGAACGAGCCACATTGTTAGAAATGAACTCGTTTTGGAAGGAGGTATTTCCTGTACGTGTGCACGTGAAATAATCCCTCCCGCTGAACCAGTGAAAACGCCACACGGGTGCCCAGATGTCTGACCATGTGTCAGTGTTTTTGCTGAAGTCAGGAGTGGAGTCTCTTGTGTAACCGCGCTTGGCTCTGCAGAGCGGGTCGTAAGTGTCCGGCAGTGTCCCGGCCTGTCCGCTAGGGGGCTCGGCCCGTGTGAGAGAGCGGTGTGTCAGGGGGGACTCCGGGGTGAGAGAGCGCCCCACTCATGCGCGTGTCTGCCACAGGGAGGCAACAACGCCGGGCACACTGTGGTCGTGGACGGCGTGGAGTACGACTTCCACCTGCTGCCCAGTGGGGTGCTCAACAGGAACGCCATCTCCTTCATCGGTGGGTCTCGGCACGAGCTCTCTCCCTGAAGCACGCTGTGTCTCAGTCTTCCTCTCCTCTCTCCCTGATGGACACTGCGTCTCTCAGTCTTCCTCTCTCTCCCTGAAGCACACTGCGTCTCTCAGTCTCTCTCTCTCTCCCTGAAACCCCTTAAGACTGCTGATTCTCCTCTGTGTCTGACTGTCTCCAGAGAACAGTGTGGTCACTCACCTGTCCTCTCCAGATAACAGTGTGGTCACTCACCTGTCCTCTCCAGATAACAGTGTGGTCACTCACCTGTCCTCTCCAGATAACAGTGCGGTCACTCACCTGTCCTCTCCCCTCCCTCTCCAGATAACAGTGTGGTCACTCACCTGTCCTTTCCCCTCTCTCTCCAGATAACAGTGTGGTCACTCACCTGTCCTCTCCCCTCTCTCTCCAGGTAACAGAGTGGACACTCACCTGTTCTCTCCCCTCTCTCCCCAGGTAACGGAGTGGACACTCACCTGTCCTCTCCCCAGGTAACGGAGTGGACACTCACCTGTTCTCTCCCCGCTCTCCCCAGGTAACGGAGTGGACACTCATCTGTCCTCTCCCCAGGTAACGGAGTGGACACTCACCTGTCCCCTCCCCTCTCTCTCCAGGTAACAGAGTGGACACTCACCTGTTCTCTCCCCTCTCTCCCCAGGTAACGGAGTGGACACTCACCTGTTCTCTCCCCTCTCTCTCCAGGTAACGGAGTGGACACTCACCTGTTCTCTCCCCTCTCTCCCCAGGTAACGGAGTGGACACTCACCTGTTCTCTCCCCTCTCTCCCCAGGTAACGGAGTGGACACTCACCTGTTCTCTCCCCTCTCTCTCCAGGTAACGGAGTGGTCATTCACCTGCCAGGCCTGTTTGAGGAGGCGGAGAAGAACCTGAAGAAGGGGAAAGGTGAGGCGGAGGGAATGCTGGGAAGGAGGAGGGGCCTGATTTCTGTGGTTTCGGGGGTTCCTCATCACAGCGCTGTCTGTTCCTCTGTCCCGGGCAGGACTGCAGGGCTGGGAGGAGAGACTGAAGATCTCGGACCGCGCGCACATCGGTGAGGCCCCGTCTGTGTCTGTGTTTCCTGGCCGGCAGCACGGCACGCTGTCTCTAACCCCCCTCTCGTGTCTCAGTGTTTGATTTTCACCAGGCTGCGGACGGGATCCAGGAGCAGCAGAGGCAGCAGCAGGCCGGGAAAAAGTGAGTCTTATCGTTTGACTGTCCTGTCTGTCCACTCAGCCTCTGCACATCGTTCTGCCTGTGCCACACTCCCCGTCTGACCGCTGTCCTGTCTCCCTCTCTCCTGTCCCACTGGCCCCCTGCCTGACCGCTGTCCTGTCTCTCCCTCTCTCCTGTCCCACTGGCCCCCTGCCTGACCGCTGTCCCCTCGCTGTCTCAGTTTAGGGACGACGAAGAAGGGAATTGGTCCAGCGTACTCGTCCAAGGCGGCGCGCAGCGGCCTGCGAGTGTGTGACCTCATCTCTGACTTCAGCGCCTTCTCCTGCAAGTCAGTATCTCCTCCTGCTGTCCTAGTGGACTGGAGCCCCCGGTGTAACAGGACTGTCCTAGTGGACTGGAGCCCACGGTGTAACAGGACTGTCCTAGTGGACTGGAGCCCCCAGTGTAACGGGACTGTCCTAGTGGACTGGAGCCCCCAGTGTAACGGGACTGTCCTAGTGGACTGGAGCCCCCAGTGTAACGGGACTGTCCTAGTGGACTGGAGCCCCCAGTGTAACGGGACTGTCCTAGTGGACTGGAGCCCCCAGTGTAACGGGACTGTCCTAGTGGACTGGAGCCCCCAGTGTAACGGGACTGTCCTGCTGGACTGGAGCCCCCAGTGTAACGGGACTGTCCTGCTGGACTGGAGCCCCCAGTGTAACGGGACTGTCCTACTGGACTGGCGCCCCCGGTGTAACAGGACTGTCCTACTGGACTGGCGCCCCCGGTGTAACAGGACTGTCCTACTGGACCGGTGCCGCCAGTGTAACAGGACTGTCCTACTGGACCGGTGCCGCCAGTGTAACAGGACTGTCCTACTGGACTGGAGCCCCCAGTGTAACAGACTGTCCTACTGGACCGGTGCCGCCAGTGTAACAGACTGTCCTACTGGACTGGAGCCCCCAGTGTAACAGGACTGTCCTACTGGACTGGGACCGGCGCCCCCAGTGTTGGGACGTCTGGTTAACTGCGCTGCTGTTGCCAGGTTCCGAGCGCTGGCGGGACAGTTCCAGGAGATGTACCCAACCCTCAGTCTGGACGTGGAATCGGAGCTGGAGCAGCTGAAGGTCAGTTCTGGTCCGACCGGTGCTCTAGGCCCGGGAGCCAGTGGGATCTGTCCCGGAGCAGAGCAGACCTGTGAGCTGGTTGTCACCCGTCTCTGCTGCTGTCTCTCGGGCAGGGCTATGCGGAGAGGCTGCGCCCCCTGGTGACGGACGGGGTGTACTTCATGCACACGGCGCTGCAGGGGCCGCCCAAGAAGATCCTGGTGGAGGGCGCCAACGCGGCCCTGCTGGACATCGACTTCGGTGAGGAGGGCAGGGGGTCCGGGGCGCGGGGGGCGCGGCGCGCGTGTCTGGGCGGTCTCACTCACCCCCCTCTCTCCCCCCCCTCGCAGGCACCTACCCCTTCGTGACGTCCTCCAACTGCACGGTGGGCGGCGTGTGCACCGGGCTGGGCGTGCCCCCGCGTCACATGGGCCGCGTGTACGGCGTGGTGAAGGCCTACACCACCCGCGTGGGCGTGGGCGCCTTCCCCACCGAGCAGGACAACGTACGTCTGTGTGCGTGTGCGTGTGCGCGTGTGTGCAAGCACGCAAAAGCACAGGGCAGCGCAGTAGAGCCCAGTGAGATCAGGGTAAAAGCACAGTCCAGCGCAGTAGAGCCCAGTGAGATCAGGGTAAAAACACAGTACAGCGCAGTAGAGCCCAGTGAGATCAGGGTAAAAGCACAGTCCAGCGCAGTAGAGCCCAGTGAGATCAGGGTAAAAGCACCGTCCAGCGCAGTAGAGCCCAGTAAGATCAGGGTAAAAGCACAGTCCAGCGCAGTAGAGCCCAGTGAGATCAGGGTAAAAGCACAGTACAGCGCAGTAGAGCCCAGTGAGATCAGGGTAAAAGCGCAGTAGAGCCCAGTGAGATCAGGGTAAAAGCACAGGACAGCGCAGTAGAGCCCAGTGAGATCAGGGTAAAAGCACAGTCCAGCGCAGTAGAGCCCAGTGAGATCAGGGTAAAAGCACAGTACAGCGCAGTACAGCCCAGTGAGATCAGGGTAAAAGCACAGTACAGCACAGTAGAGCCCAGTGAGATCAGGGTAAAAGCACAGTAGAGCCCAGTGAGATCAGGGTAAAAGCACAGTACAGCACAGTAGAGCCCAGTAAGATCAGGGTAAAAGCACCGTCCAGCGCAGTAGAGCCCAGTAAGATCAGGGTAAAAGCACAGTCCAGCGCAGTAAAGCCCAGTGAGATCAGGGTAAAAGCACAGGGCAGCGCAGTAGAGCCCAGTGAGATCAGGGTAAAAGCACAGTCCAGCGCAGTAGAGCCCAGTGAGATCAGGGTAAAAGCACAGTCCAGCGCAGTAGAGCCCAGTGAGATCAGGGTAAAAGCACAGTCCAGCGCAGTAGAGCCCAGTGAGATCAGGGTAAAAGCGCAGTCCAGCGCAGTAGAGCCCAGTGAGATCAGGGTAAAAGCACAGTACAGCGCAGTAGAGCCCAGTGAGATCAGGGTAAAAGCACAGTCCAGCACAGTAGAGCCCAGTGAGATCAGGGTAAAAGCACAGTCCAGCGCAGTAGAGCCCAGTGAGATCAGGGTAAAAGCACAGTACAGCGCAGTAGAGCCCAGTGAGATCAGGGTAAAAGCACAGTACAGCGCAGTAGAGCCCAGTGAGATCAGGGTAAAAGCACAGTCCAGCACAGTAGAGCCCAGTGAGATCAGGGTAAAAGCACAGTCCAGCGCAGTAAAGCCCAGTGAGAGGGCGTCTCTGTGGATCTATCTCAGTGTGTGCGATTTGGCTGCCTCACAGCTCTGGGGTCCCGGGTTCGAATCCTCTTGTGTGACTGTTGTGATGAGTGTGTGTGCGCTCATGGCTGTGCGGTCCGGTTCTGACCCGGCTGCCTGTGGTTCTGCTGTTGCAGGAGATCGGCGCCCTCCTGCAGGCGCGGGGCCGGGAGTTCGGCGTGACGACGGGCCGGCCGCGCCGCTGTGGCTGGCTGGACCTGGTTCTGGTGCAGTACGCTCACATGATCAACGGTTTCACTGCGTAAGAGTCTCTATCTGTGCGTGTGTGTGCGCGAGAGACAGTCTCTGGGCGTGTGCTTGTGTGTCTCTCTTGCTGGCCCGAGTCCAGCCTGTCCTCTGAGTCCTGTGTCTCTGCCTCTCCCTCCCTGCAGCCTCGCTCTGACCAAGCTGGACATCCTGGACACGCTGAAGGAGATCAAAGTGGGCGTGGCCTACACAGTCAACGGGCAGAGGATTCCCAGCTTCCCTGGTGAGTGCCCCCTGCCGTTTCCTGTCAGAGTGACCAGCTCTACTGCTGTAGGAGCTCTGCTCTCTCTCTCTCCTGTGTCCAGTCTGTGTGTAGGAGCTCTGCTCTCTCTCTCTCTCTCTCCTGTGTCCAGTCTGTGTGTAGGAGCTCTGCTCTCTCTCTCTCTCTCTCCTGTGTCCAGTCTGTGTGTAGGAGCTCTGCTCTCTCTCTCTCTACTGTGTCCAATCTGTGTGTAGGAGCTCTGCTCTCTCTCTCCTGTGTCCAGTCTGTGTGTAGGAGCTCTGCTCTCTCTCCTGTGTCCTGTGCCCAGTCTGTGTGTAGGAGCTCTGCTCTCTCTCTCTCTCCTGTGTCCAGTCTGAGTGTAGGAGCTCTGCTCTCTCTCTCTCTCTCTCTCTCTCCTGTGCCCAGTCTGAGTGTAGGAGCTCTGCTCTCTCTCTCTCTCTCCTGTGCCCAGTCTGTGTGTAGGAGCTCTACTCTCTCTCCTGTGTCCTGTGCCCAGTCTGTGTGTAGGAGCTCTGCTCTCTCTCTCCTGTGTCCAGTCTGTGTGTAGGAGCTCTGCTCTCTCTCTCCTGTGTCCAGTCTGTGTGTAGGAGCTCTGCTCTCTCTCTCCTCTCTCCTGTGTCCAGTCTGTGTGTAGGAGCTCTGCTCTCTCTCCTGTGTCCTGTGCCCAGTCTGTGTGTAGGAGCTCTGCTCTCTATCCTCTCTCCTGTGTCCAGTCTGTGTATGTGAACCCTTCTCTCTCTCTCTCTCTCTCTCTCTCTCTCTCTCTCTCTCCAGCTAACCTGGACACTCTGAGCCAGGTGTCAGTGCAGTACGAGACTCTGCCAGGCTGGGAGTGCAGCACAGAGGGTGTGCGCAGTTTTGGGGACCTACCCCCCCAAGCGCAGGCGTACGTCCGCTTTGTGGAGAACTACCTGCAGGTGCCAGGCAAGTCTGACCCCCCGTCTCTGTCTCTTTTTCTGTCTCTCTGTGTCTGTATCTGTGACTGTCCCCCTGTGTCTCTGTCCCTGTGTGTGTGTGTATCTCTGACTGTCCCTCTGTGTGTGTCTCTCTGTATCTCTGACTGTCCCCCTGTGTCTCTCTCTGTCCCACAGTGAAATGGATTGGTGTTGGAAAGTCCCGGGAGAGCATGATCAAGCTGTTCTAAAGTGGACTTCAAGGGAAAAGAATTCCAGGCTTCCGGAAATCGAAATTGGGAAGCCTTGGTAGTACAGGGATCAATCAAGGATTGACCATTCCCTATCCCAAACCTGTGTGTGAGTGTGCGTGTGAGTGTGCGTATGAGTGTGAGTGTCTGTTGCTTCACTGTTGTTCCTCTATCAGCTTCACTGAATCGCACTGGTCTGTTGACGTATAGTGACGTCACATGGTTTTATTCCCTGTCCTCGCGTTCCTCTGACCTCCTGCTCTCCCAGGGCCGAGCAGTAACGCTCCTACACTGGTACCCCAAACAATCCCCTCACACCCCCAGGAAGTGTGTCCCGGCTGGAGCCCCTCACTCCGAGCATAGCTGCCCCTCGAGACTGGCTTGTCACCGAGGTCGGAGTGAGTGAGTTCTCATAGGACCGTGGTGTGGCCGTCAGCCGAGCTGCGCGGGGAGCAGGAGGTCGCGCTGACGTGTGGGCCAGGCGCTCAGTAGCCGGTTCATGTGACTGGCAGCGGGTGTGGCCGTGTCACGTGGGTGTGGCCGTCACGTTTCTGGGTGTGGTCATGTTGTGTGGGCGTGGCTATGTCTGGGTGTGCTGCTAACAGGGGGCGTGGTCATGCCAGATGGGTGTGGCTCTCGTGTCTTCTGAATGTTGCTCACGGTGGGGGGGAGTGTCATGTGATGTGGGCGTGGCTGTAACGTTCCTGGGTGTGGTCCCGATCATGTTTCATGGGCATTGGAGCTCCACGGCTCTGTTTCCTTCACTCCTGTCACTGTGTCAATAAAGACCAAAAGATTTTTAGTTTTTTTTTTTAAAACCACCACAAAGCGCGTTGATGTGTTTTCTTCACCTCCTGGCCAAGATGACTCCGTGCGGAGCAGCGCCCCCTGCAGGTCGGCGGTGCTGTCAGCCAGGGGCGGCCGCAGCTGTGAGGCTGTGGGCCAGAAATCAGACAGGGAGCTGGGCGAGTGGCAACAGGGGTGTTTATTGTGGACTGGTAACAGCCCCCTCTCTGGGGTACACACACGGACCCCACCCGGCCTGGGGAGAGCTTCCCCCCTCCTGCCCTCCTCTCGGCTTCTTCTGTCCTGCTCCCCGGCCCTCTCTCTCCTGTCTCTCTTCTCTCTCCTCTCTTCCCGACTCTCTCCTGTCTCTCCTCCCTTCTCTCTCTCCTGTGTCTCTTCTCTCTCCCGTCTCTCTCTGTTCTCCTCTCTCCTCCTTCCACTCTCCTCTCCTCCCTTCTCTCTCCTCTCTCTCCTCTCCCGTGTCCCTCCTCTCTCCTCCCTCCTTGGTCTCTCCTCCCTTCTCTCTCCCCTGTCTCTCTCCTCTCCTGTGTCCCTCCTCTCTCCTGTCTCCTTGGTCTCTCCTCCCTTCTCTCTCCCCTGTCTCTCTCCTCTCCTGTGTCCCTCCTCTCTCCTCCCTCCTTGGTCTCTCCTCCCTTCTCTCTCCTTCTCTCTCTCTCTCTCTCTCCTGTCCCCACGCGAGTGCCCTCTCAGACAGGCCGGGCAGACCTGCTGTCCTGCAGCCCCGCGCTGCTGTACTCGCTGCCTCAGTTCGAGCCCTGGCTTCACGTTCTGGCAGGATCATACAGGAGCACAGCAAGGCTCTTGGCAACGTTCCGCAGAGATTAAAGACGTCCAGAAATCACCATCCAGCCGGGGCTGCAGGTGCACACAGACGTGCAGCGGCGGCCGGGAGCGGGAGGCGGGATCCGATCGGTACGGCCTACGGAACGTGGGGGGAGTGGGTCGGACTGTCCCTTCCCAACCGGCCCTTCAACGTCCTGGTTACAGGAAAAGGGGACGAGTTCTCTGTGTGGGGGGGGCGTCTTTGCAGGGAACTGCATGTTCACCACACCCCAGCGCCCCAAACTGGGGAGGTCCCACTTTCGGAATTTGAATTTCTACAGAATTTGTACTCGTCAGTGATATTTGGATTTAGGGCATGACTATCCCTCTGTGGGGGGGGGCATTGGGGGCTCCCCACGGATGCCCCTGTGGCAGGCCTGTTGCCCTGATTCCTACCCCCCTACCCCCACCGGCTGCCGGCTGGAGGGCTTGTCCCCGACGTGCCGAGGCCGCCTGAATCGAGCCCCTGGCCGAAGGGCTCAGCCCCCTCCCCGGGGGCCAAGTCAGTCAGGAGCGCCCCTGCCTCCCTCCCTGGGCCGCGCGTGTGTGTCCTGGCCGTAACGTGAGCGCGCACGTGTGTCCTCCCCCCCCCAAACCCCACCTCACCCCCCCTCCCCCGCCGCCTCCGATCACAGCAGGGCGCAGAAGAACTTCTTCTCCCGGAAGGGGTTCTCGGAGGTGGGCACGGGGGTGATCAGGGGGTCCTCACAGGCGTGGGCGTCGCAGTAGGCCATGAGGTCAGCCGCCGCCTTCGAGACCTGCGCGGAGCGGAGAGAGAGGCACATCCTGCTGACCGCACGCTTGACCACGCTTGACCGCGCAGCTCTGACCAGCCTCTCACACTGGCTTTGTCAATACCCACTCACGGGGGTGTCCAGGGGGGTCAGTGCTGGGGGTCACACTGCACTGGGGTGTCCAGTGGGGTCAGCGCTGGGGGTCTCACTGCACTGGGGTGTCCAGGGGGGTCAGCGCTGGGGGTCACACTGCACTGGGATGTCCAGTGGGGTCAGTGCTGGGGGTCACACTGCACTGGGGTGGCCAGGGAGGTCAGTCCTGGAGGTTACACTGCACTGGGGTGTCCAGTGGGGTCAGCGCTGGGGGTCACACTGCATTGGGGTTTCCAGTTGGGTCAGTCCTGGGGGTCGCACTGCACTGGGGTGTCCAGTTGGGTCAGCGCTGGGGGTCACACTGCACTGGGGTGTCCAGGGGAGTCAGCGCTGGGGGTCACACTGCACTGGGGTGTCCAGGGGGGTCAGTCCTGGAGGTCACACTGCACTGGGGTGGCCAGTGGGGTCAGCGCTGGGGGTCACACTGCACTGGGGTGTCCAGTTGGGTCAGTCCTGGGGGTCGCACTGCACTGGGGTGTCCAGTTGGGTCGGCGCTGGGGGTCGCACTGCACTGGGGTGTCCAGTTGGGTCGGCGCTGGGGGTCACACTGCACTGGGGTGTCCAGTGGGGTCAGCGCTGGGGGTCACACTGCCCTGGGGTGTCCAGGGGGTCAGTGGTTTGAGATACAGGCAGGTACGGCTCTGTGCTGCTCTGCACTGACCTTGATCCGGCACATGCTGGCCTCGATCTTCAGCTGCTCCACCAGCTTGCGGGCCTGACCGATACTCATGGTGCTGTTGAGGGGGGTGTCTCCCTTCATCCTGAGGTGGGAGGGGGGAGAGAAGACACGTTTGTACTGCAGATGCCCGTACACGTGGTAATCATCTGCTCGTCCGCAGATTACATGTGTAATTCATCTGTCATGCCAGCAAGGCTCTCGGAATTTCAATTGGACTCGGTGCATGCCTGACCAGCACTCCCATAGCTCCTTGCCGGAGAGGAGGAGAGAGGGAGTTACGGAGATGTGCCTCTGATAATCTCCCTCCTTCTCTCTCCTGTTTCTGCAATCTCCTGTCTCCAGGGACCTCTCTTCCAATAATGGCTCTGTGTTCCCAGCTGCTAAATGCCTCCTGACCCAGAAAAGCTCACCGCAGAGCTGCAGGCAGAGGCAGGAGTCTGAGAGGGAGAGTCGGAGAGGCTGGGGGAGAGTTGAGTGCCTCCCGTCTGGCTCCCGGGAGAGACACAGGTCAGGAGGCCCTTGTTTACACAAAGGGTGGTGGGAGTCTGGAACAAGCTGCCCAGCTATGTTGCCTAAGCTAATACCCTGACCTCATTCAGGACATGGCTGGATGAGATGTTTTTGACCTGAGAAAATTAGCAGCTGAACTGCTGAACAGTCTGGATAGAGCTCTTTCTCATGTTGCTGACATTTACTGACAGTGAGGAACATCAGAGCAGAGTGCAGAGAAACACTGCTGTCCACACACCTGTCTCTATACATAAACCTGCATACACACACCTATACACATACACCTGTATACACACGCACACTTGTCTACAGTACATAAATCTGTCTCTACACATGCACACCTGTCTATATACAGTACACACATCTGTCTATACACATACACACCTGTATATATACACACACCTGTCTAAGTACATAAACCTGCATACACGCACCTGTACACACACACACACACACACACACACACACCTGTCTATACACATACACCTGTATACACACGCACACCCATCTATATACATACACCTGTATATATACACACACACCTGTCTACATCTGTATACACACGCCAGTCTATACACATAGACACTTGTATACATATACACACCTGTATACACACACTGCTCTCTGGAGTGCAGGGAACTTTATCACAGACAATGACACATACACACTGTACACACATCTGTATATATACACACCTGTATATACGCACATGAATGTTTACAGAAGCTATGGTGCAAACACCTTTTTACACATACACACACCTGTATACAGACATACATCTGTTTATAGACACACTGAACACACAAACACACACACACTTGTGCATGGGCACTGAACACTGACACTGCCGCAGAGCGGAGCAGACGGGCGCCAGCTCCGCTGTCTAGGCTCTCTCTGAGCAAGGTGATCCCCAGACAGAAACACAGGGGGGCACAGAGCCTGACAGACAGGCAGGTGATGGACGGACAGATAATGGACAGACAGGCAGGCAGGTGATGGACGGACAGATAATGGACAGACAGGCAGGTGATTACAGACAGATGACAGACCGACAGGCAGGTGATGACAGACAGATGACAGACAGACAGGGAGGTGATGACAGACAGATGACAGACAGACAGGCAGGTGATGGACGGACAGATAAAGGACAGACAGGCAGGTGATGGACAGGCAGATGACAGACAGGCGACGGGCAGATCTGACCAGACCTGTGTCCAGGGGCTCGGGTGCGATGGCTTGTACAGGCCTGGCTTTGTCCTTCTCCTCTCCGCCTGTCTCTCTGGCTGTCTTCCTCTGCGCCGGGGGACCTGCCCTTGTCTTCCTCTCCTCTCTCCTCTCTCCTCTCTCCTGGACGCTCCTTCTCGCTCCCTGTCTCTGTCCTCGGCTCCGGGAGGGGGGGGCGTTCGGATCCCTAGAGCTGGACCACGCCCTGCCTCCGGTCAGGATGTTCCCGTCTGGATCACTGGAGCTCCGCACAGCGCAGAGCAAACCTTCCCCACTGCACTGCCCTCCCCCCGCTGCTGTCAGTGGTATCTGCCGGACTGGGGGGGGGGTGTGCCATAGCAATCTGCAGCCTGGGCCGTACCATTGGCCAGCCAGCTGGAGGGGGGGAGGGGGGGGTGGGAGAACTGCAGCTCTGACTGGAATAACCGGATTACTGGGGAGCACAGGGAAACAGGAGGATAGCAGGATGGGTTCGGAAAGGAGAGCTGGGAGGGAAGAAATGGAACAGGAAAGAGGAGGGTGGAGGGGACAGGAGAAGAATTCCTGGTCACAAACGTTCAGCTCGTTTGGTAATTAGAAACTAATTGATCTGAGGATCTCATGCAGCCGTGTGGTGAGAGGAGCTGGGGTGTCGGGTACAACCACATGGCCGGGCAGCATGTTCCACTCTCCCGCCGTTCTTTGAGTAAAGATGCGCCTCCTGCACTCAGAGAGGGGGTACAGAGAGTGTTGGGGGGTGAACACTGACCTGGAAGGGGGAGAGGGTCTCACTGTGTGTGTGTGTGGGGGGGGTTCTCTTTCTCTTTGTGTGTCACGGAGAACGGAGCCTTGCTGCCTCACTGTTGCCTGGCAACTCCCACCCCTGCCTCCAATCGCCGGTCGGATACCGTTGCCACGGAAACTGCTGCAGTCTCTCTCTCTCTGCCTCCTTGTCTTTCACAGCAGACAGATGTCTCCGTGTCCCTGGAGCAGGGCTGCCCCCGAGGGAGGAAGAGGAGAGGGACAGGCTCAGGAAGGAAGGCAGACGACAGGGCGATGGAGGGATGGAGGAAGAGTGGAGAGGAGAGAGTCATGGTGATTATTATTATTATTTTTGAGCCCTGTCCCTGTGTAATAAACCCAATGCAGAACTCAGTGGCTCTTTTGCCCATGGTGTGAACGTCTGTGTCAGGCCCTGCAGAGCACACAGAGCCCGAGCTACCAGCGGTCCTGCGTGTGTCTGTGTCAGTGTGTGTGAGTGTGAGTGTGTGAGTGTGAGTGTGAGTGTGTCTGTGTGTCAGTGTGTGTGTGTGAGAGTGAGTGAGTGAGTGTCTGTGTGTCAGTGTGTGTGTGTGAGAGTGAGTGAGTGAGTGAGTGTCTGTGTCAGTGTGTGTGTGTGAGAGTGAGTGAGTGTGTCTGTGTGTCAGTGTGTGTGTGTGAGAGTGAGTGAGTGTCTGTGTCAGTGTCAGTGTCAGTGTGTGTGTGTGTGTGTGTGTGTGTGAGAGAGTGGGTGTGTCTCTGTGTCAGTGTGTGTGAGTGGACTCTCAGACAAACACCACTGACCCTCAGAGTTTCAGAAGATCAGCTTTGCAGCGTGTATGGCTGAAACACTCATTCTCCTGAGAATTAGCGCTCATTCATTCTCAAACAGATGCGGCTGAGTATGAATAATTCAGGAGGTATTCTGAAGGTCTGTGCTGACTTGGGGCCTGGAGTCTGAGTCTGTCTCATTCCTGTCCAGCCCTCAGTACAGATCTGCAGGAGCACAGCTGGAGAGTAGTATAACCGCAGAGAACTGCAGTGGTCAGAGAGTGTCTCCCAGGTGGGGCTGCTGGGGCAGAATGATCACTGTGCGTTTCCCAGGTGGGGCTGCTGGGGCAGAATGATCACTGCGCGTCTCCCAGGTGGGGCTGCTGGGGCAGAATGATCACTGCGCGTCTTCCCGGGTGGGGTTACAGGTGCAGAATGATCACTGTGTGTCTCCCAGGTGGGGTTGCTGGGGCAGAATGATCACTGTGCGTCTCCCAGGTGGGGCTGCTGGGGCAGAATGATCACTGTGCGTCTCCCAGGTGGGGCTGCTGGGGCAGAATGATCACTGTGCATCTCCCAGGTGGGGCTGCTGGGGTAGAATGATCACTGTGCGTCTCCCAGGTGGGGCTGCTGGGGCAGAATGATCACTGTGAGATGACTCACTCCATGCGAAATACTTTAAGGTCCTTTGAAACGCAAGCAATCCCTTCACCAGCTGACCGACACACGCCTTTGCGCTGTAGCCGCTCCGTGTGTCTCCTGCCGGTGACGTGAATGTGAACGTGTGAGCGGAGGGTCATTGTGACGCCGGGCGGGGCTCGGCTCGGCTCCGCGGGGCGCTGGGGGCGGTGTGTCCTGCCGCAGCCGCCGTAGCCGCGCACCCGGAAGGAGGGAGGGGAGGGGAGGGTGTCCCTGCAGAGGGAGACACAGGCAGGCAGGCAGGCGGCGAGGGGAGGTGTTGTGGAGAAGTTCTCCGGTGTGAGAAACTGCGCAGGGACTGGCAGCAGCGGGAGAGCCGAGAGGTAGGAGCTTGTTTCGGGTGTCTTCGCCGAGGGTCAGGCAGCTGCGCTCTCCCTCGCAGTGAGTTGGCTCATTCAGTTTAGTGATGCAGCAGAAAGTATCCGTCCGGAGAGGCGAGCCTGCTCAGGCGGTGTCGCACTGTAGCGTGTTGAGCACCGCGCCCGGCGCCCGTCTGCTCTGCTGTCGTGAGGGACCGCTAGTCGCTTGCTCGTCAGTCAGCCGGGCTGGAGCACCGTGTTGTGACATGGCGTTTGTGTCGGCGAGGTCTGTCCCCTCCAGGCCGGAGGACGGGACACCCGTAGGGACACAGGGTAACCTGGACAGCAGGTCAGCGGCGCGGGGAGCACTTCGTGAAACGTGTGAACTCCACACAGAAGGATCCCCGCTCTGGTAGAGCTGGTCAGACACAGCGTGAGGAGCCGACAGACAGCAGCGGCTCCTTGTCCCGTGACTCTGAAAGTGGGGTTCGCTGGGGCGCTGTGTGTCCGGGAGCGTGGCGTCTTTCCCACTGGACGCTGGGCTGGATCAGTGAGGAGCCCCCCCCCCCTCCTCCCTGTCTCCCAGCTCCCAGCTCCCAGCTCCCTGTCTCCCAGCTCCCAGCATCTCATTGCGATTTCCCGGCGCTGAAAGACTCCGCTGTGTGCCTCTCCGGGCCCGGAGCAGCTGACCCGTCCGTGACTGAGGGAGGGTTCTGACCGGCCCGGCTGTGTCGAATTCGCTGGATTTTCCACGGCCCGGGTCAGCCTGTGGAATCTGGGGTGTGATGTCAGGGCTGGGGGCTACAGAGGTGCCTTTCAGCCTGCAGGGGGTGGGGCGGAGTGGGGCGGGGGGGGCGGCTGTCTCCTTCGGATCAGTGTCGCAGGGCGAACCCGTCTCAGCGTCCCGCAAGAAGCCGGAGAATCGGCTGGGTCCACACTCCCACCACTCTCGGTGTAGAGGCGGGCCTCCTGCTCTGGGCCCGCGTGCTCCGGTTGGCGTACGTGTGCGAGGTGTCCCCCGCTGGAGGGGCTGCCGAGCTGGTGTTCCTGCGGCCTGTCGGTGACCTGGGCTGTCCCTCTTCCTCCCCCGGCAGCCCCGGACAGGAAGGAGCAACCCCTGACCGCTCGCCTCAGCTGCGTGGTGCCTGACCGCTCGCCGGTGTCCAGGAGGGCCCTCGGCCTGCTCCCCGTGCTTGGTGAGTGCTGGCTGGTCCTGCCCCTGATCTCGGGGGGGCTGTAGCTGGGCAGACTGGCCTTTCTGGGCTCTGCTGCCCTAGTTGGGGGCAGATACTATTGATAGGCATCCATGGGGACAGATCTGGGGTTCTCAGGGGGCAGCCTCGGGGTGTTACACAGCGTACAAGCTCCTTTCGTGTGGAGTCTGCATGTTCTCCCTGTGTTGGTCAGCTGTACTGCTGTCTTCTGTAGGCTGACCAGCAGCGTAGCTCTGTGCTCTTCTCTGCGGTGTTGGTGACGCCTGTGTCTCTCTGGGCCGCAGCGCGAGTCTGTGGTGAGGATGGGCGCGGGCACGGCCCCGGCGCTGCTGTGGCTGCAGGAGTGGGCGGCGGTGTCCCTGCTGCGGGCGCGCCGCACGCTGCTCCAGGCCGCCATCCTGCTGTGCGTGCTGGTGCTGCTGCTCTGGGTGGCCATCTTCCTGTACGGCAGCTTCTACTACTCCTACATGCCCACCGTCAGCTTCGCCACGCCCGTCCACTACGTGTACAGGTACGGCCCTCGCCGGGTGGACAGGTACGTCCAGGTGCGCCGGGTGGACAGGTACGGCCCTCGCCGTGTGGACAGGTACGTCCCTGCGCGCCGGGTGGACAGGTACGTCCCTGCGCGCCGGGTGGACAGGTACGTCCAGGTGCGCCGGGTGGACAGGTACGTCCAGGTGCACGGGGTGGACAGGTACGTCCCTGAACGCCGGGTGGACAGGTACGTCCAGATGCGCCGGGTGGACAGGTACCTCCAGGTGCGCTAGGTGGACAGGTACGTCCCTGTATGCCGGGTGGACAGGTACGTCCCTGCATGCCGGGTGGACAGGTACGTCCCTGCGCGCCGGGTGGACAGGTACGTCCCTGCGCGCCGGGTGGACAGGCCTGCCCGCAGAACTGAACGCACCTGCCTGGCAGCTGCTCACCGCTCTGTCTCTCGCTCTCAGGACAGACTGCGATTCTCTAGACGCGACCCTCTGCTCCTTCCCCTTCGCCAACGTCTCCCTGCTGAAGAACGGCCGAGACAAGGTACCCCCCTCTCCTGCGCCGTGCCCCGCGCCCCCCGCAGCGTGCCCCCTCACCCCTCTCCCCTCTCCCGGCCGCAGGTGATGATCTACGGGCAGCCCTACCGCATCTCCCTGGAGCTGGAGCTGCCCGAGTCCCAGAGCAACCAGCAGCTGGGCATGTTCCTGGTGCAGCTGTCCTGCTACACGCGGGGCGGCCAGGTCATCGCCTCCGTGTCCCGCTCCGTGAGTGACCCACTGCTCCCTGTCTTCCCGTCTGCACGTGTGTGTGTGTGTGTGTGTGTGTGTGTGTGTGTGTGTGTGTGTGAGAGCTCTGTGCATGTACGCTGTGCTGTGTGTGTGAGTGCTGTGCTGTGTGCTCTGTGCATGTGCACTCTGTACTGTGTGTGTGTGAGCTCTGTGCTGTGTGCCCTGTGCATGTACGCTGTGCTGTGTGTGTGTGTGAGCTCTGTGCATGTGCACTCTACTGTGTGTGTGTGTGAGCTCTGTGCATGTGCACTCTACTGTGTGTGTGTGTGAGCTCTGTGCACGTGCACTCTACTGTGTGTGAGTGTGTGAGCTCTGTGCTGTGTGCTCTGTGCATGTGCACTCTGTACTGTGTGTGTGTGAGCTCTGTGCCCTGCATATCGAGCGCTCTGTGCTGTGAGTGTGTGAGCTCCATGTGTCTGTGTGATTGCAGTTTTGCCCTCCTGCAGGCTGAGTCCTCCTGTGTCCCAGCAGGCCATGCTGCACTACCGGTCAAGTCTACTGGAGACCCTGGCCACTCTCTTCTTCTCTCCCCTTCTGCTGTCCGGCATGGTGGAGCAGAAACAATTATTGGAGGTGGAGCTATACAGTGACTACAGGGAGAACTCGGTAATGGTCTCTGGGTCTCTGGGTCTCTGGGTCACTGTGTCACTGGGTCTCTGTGTGTCACTGGGTCTGTGTGTCTCTGTGTGTCACTGGGTCTGTGTCTCTGTGAGTCTCTGTGTCTCTGTGTGTCACTGGGTCTCTGTGTGTCTCTGTGTGTCACTGGGTCTCTGTGGGTCTCTGTGAGTCTCTGTGTCTCTGTGTGTCACTGGGTCTGTGTCTCTGTGTGTCACTGGGTCTCTGTGTGTCACTGGGTCTGTGTCTGTGTGTGTCACTGGGTCTGTGTCTCTGTGTCACTGTGTCTCTGTGTGTCACTGGGTCGGTCAGTCTAGGTTATTAAATTGCACCGGTGTCTCTCCCTCCCCTCCCCCACTCCAGTACGTCCCGACCGTGGGCGCGCTGCTCGAGATCCAGACTCGCCGTATCCAGATCTACTCCGCACAGCTGCGGATCCACGCCCACTTCACCGGCATCCGGTACGCGCGGGGGGCGGGGCCTGCGGGCCTGGGGGTGTGTCCGGCTGCAAAGGGGTGTGGGTGATGTTCGAGTGTCTCGGGGGGTGTCTGAGCGACGCTGTGTTCTCTCTCCCGGTAGGTACCTGCTGTATAATTTCCCAGTGACCTCAGCGGTGATCGGGGTGGCCAGTAACTTTGCCTTCCTCAGCGTCATCGTGCTCTTCAGCTACCTGCAGTTCATCTGGGGCGGGCTGTGGCCCCGAGACCAGATCAGGGTGCAGGTCAGTCTCCCGCACGCTACGCTCCTGTCCCCTAGTGTCCTACACTGTCCTGCTCTGACCCCTACCTGCCTCCTGTCCCTCACAGTGCTGGACGTTCCTCTGCTGTCCCCTCTTTTCCAACACGTTCCTGTCCCGTGCACACAGTGCTGTCCTGTCTGTCTGCTCTGACCGCGCTCGCTGTCTCTCTGCCCAGGTCTCGATGGGGGATCAAGTGAGACTCCAGCAGAGGAGAGAGGAGGTCCGGCGACGTATGAAAGCCCCCAGCGCACAGAGTAAACACGCTACATCCGTCACGCCACACAGGGCCGACACGCTACATTTGACATGCCACACAGAGCTGACACGCTACATCCATCATGCCACACAGAGCTGACACGCTACATCCGACACGCCACACAGAGCTGACACGCTACATCCGACACGCCACACAGAGCCGACACGCTACATCCGACACGCCACACAGAGCCAACACGCTACATCCGACACGCCACACAGAGCTGACATGCTACATCCTCTCACGCCACACAGAGCCGACACGCTGCAGCCGACACGCCACACAGAGCCGACACGCTGCAGCCGACACGCCACACGGGGCCGACACGCCGCAGACTCTACACGCAGCACACTAGAGCCAGCGTGTGCCTGCAGCGCACTCGGCAGCAGGAACAGACCGGACCACCCGCTGCGTGATTCAGGTCCCGCACGCAGCCACCCTCCGTGGGGCGTGACATCGTTGTGATGGAATCGTGTCCGTCTCTCAGCCCAGGTCACGCACGCAGCAAGCGGCGCCAGCGCCAGCGCGGACGCTGGGGAAGGACCCTCGGGGCTGACCGGCTCAGAGCCTGCGCGGACGAAAGGTCAGTGTGGGAGTGGCCTGTAGGGGGGAGAACGAGGGGCTGACCAGGGGCTCACACTGTCTTTGTGGTGCGCAGATGAGCTGGACGCTGTGAGGGAAGAGGCTCTGGAGACCATCGGTTCCCTGAGTGGACACCCTGACCTGCAGCAGCACTACTCAGGTGGGACACTGGACACACCTCCTGAACCAGGACTGGACAGCCCTGTTCTAGACTCACTGACCCTCCAGGACTGGACAGCCCTGTTCTAGACACACTGACCCTCCAGGACTGGACTGGACAGCCCTGTTCTAGACACGCTGACCCTCCAGGACTGGACAGCCCTGTTCTAGACACACTGACCCTCCAGGACTGGACCGGACAGCCCTGTTCTAGACACACTGACCCTCCAGGACTGGACCGGACAGCCCTGTTCTAGACACCCTGACCCTCCAGGACTGGACTGGACAGCCCTGATCATTGTGTGTCCTGAGGGTACGACACTCATGGTGTGTGTTTTACAGGAGAGACAGAGTAGGAGCAGACAGGCAGGCAGGCAGCTGAGGACCAGCTCTGGTTTCTGCAGAGTGAAGACTAATAAAGTGCTTATGTCAGACCGCGAGTGTGTCGGACCGCAAGTGTGTCGGACCGCGAGCGTGCGTGGGTCCAGCTGTGAGGCGTGTCTTGCCCTCAGCTCCAGGGACACTTCGGTCTGCTCTCGGCAGCAGGGCCTCAGCTGTCCAGACAGCCTGGGGGCTGCGAGTGAAGGAGGGAGGAGAGACCTTCTTAATCTTCTTATTGCCTAAACATGCCTCCTCTTCCCTCTTTCTCCCCCCTCTGTCTCTCGCTCTCTCTCTCTCTCTCCTCTGTCTCTCTCTCTCTCCCCCCTCTGTCTCTCTCTCCACCCTCTGTCTCTCTCTCTCTCCACCCTCTGTCTCTCTCTCTCTCCCCCCTCTGTCTCTCTCTCTCTCCTCTGTCTCTGTCTCTCTCTCTCTCTCCTCTCTCTGTCTCTCTCTCTCCCCCCTCTGTCTCTCTCTCCCCCCTCTGTCTCTGTCTCTCTCTCCTCTCTCTCTCCCCCCTCTGTCTCTGTCTCTCTCTCCTCTCTCTCTCCCCCCTCTGTCTCTCTCTCCCCCCTCTGTCTCTCCCCCCCCTCTGTCTCTGTCTCTCTCTCCTCTGTCTCTCTCTCTCTCTCCTCTGTCTCTGTCTCTCTCTCCTCTGTCTCTGTCTCTCTCTCCTCTGTCTCTCCCCCCCCTCTGTCTCTGTCTCTCTCTCCTCTGTCTCTCTCTCTCTCTCCTCTGTCTCTGTCTCTCTCTCCTCTGTCTCTCTCTCTCTCTCTCTCCTCTGTCTCTCTCTCTCTCTCTCTCCTCTGTCTCTGTCTCTCTCTCCTCTGTCTCTCTCTCCCCCCCCTCTGTCTCTGTCTCTCTCTCCTCTGTCTCTCTCTCCCCCCTCTGTCTCTCTCTCCTCAGAGCTGGAGTCATCCTCTGAGGATCCTGCAGTGATGCTAGAGGTGCCGGAGACCCTGGACAGCAGTGTGTCGGAGGAGGAGCCCGAGGAGCAGGGACCCCCAGCACCCGAGATCACACTGCGCCAGCGACACGGGGCCTGCAATAGCTCCTGAGCACACCCCTGCGTACCCTGTCCCAGCTGGACACACACCCCGATATACGCCAACATACCCCTCAGGATACACTGGGGCTCCAGTCCAGTAGGACAGTCTGTTACACTGGGGCTCCAGTCCAGTAGGACAGTCCTGTTACACTGGGGGCTCCAGTCCACTAGGACAGTCCTGTTACACTGGGGATCCAGTCCAGTAGGACAGTCTGTTACACTGGGAGCTCCGGTCCAGTAGGACAGTCTGTTACACTGGGGGCTCCGGTCCAGTAGGACAGTCCTGTTACACTGGGGGCTCCAGTCCAGTAGGACAGTCTGTTACACTGGGGGCTCCAGTCCAGTAGGACAGTCCTGTTACACTGGGAGCTCCGGTCCAGTAGGACAGTCTGTTACACTGGGGGCTCCAGTCCAGTAGGACAGTCCTGTTACACTGGGGGCTCCAGTCCAGTAGGACAGTCCTGTTACACTGGGGATCCAGTCCAGTAGGACAGTCCTGTTACACTGGGGGCTCCAGTCCAGTAGGACAGTCTGTTACACTGGGGATCCAGTCCAGTAGGACAGTCTGTTACACTGGGGGCTCCAGTCCAGTAGGACAGTCTGTTACACTGGGACTCCAGTCCAGTAGGACAGTCCTGGTACACTGGGACTCCAGTCCAGTAGGACAGTCCTGGTACACTGGGGCTCCGGTCCAGTAGGACAGTCCTGGTACACTGGGGGCTCTGGTCCAGTAGGACAGTCCTGGTACACTGGGGGCTCCGGTCCAGTAGGACAGTCCTGTTACACTGGGAGCTCCGGTCCAGTAGGACAGTCTGTTACACTGGGGGCTCCGGTCCAGTAGGACAGTCCTGTTACACTGGGGGCTCCGGTCCAGTAGGACAGTCTGTTACACTGGGGGCTCCGGTCCAGTAGGACAGTCTGTTACACTGGGGGCTCCAGTCCAGTAGGTCAGTCCTGTTACACTGGGGGCTCCAGTCCAGTAGGACAGTCTGTTACACTGGGGGCTCCGGTCCAGTAGGACAGTCTGTTACACTGGGGGCTCCAGTCCAGTAGGACACTCCTGTTACACTGGGGGCTCCAGTCCAGTAGGAGAGGGAGATATAGGAAGAGTCATGTTAGATCAGGTGTGTTTAGAATGGAATACTGTTCTAGAGGAAACAGCAGGTGTCTGGGTTGGCCATCCTGGGGGTGTGAGTCTGCAGTGAGCAGCTTCTGTGTGCATTCCTGGCAAATTAACCCTCGGTGTACCTGGGCATGTTGGCTACTCTGACTGAGCGGCCGGAGGGGAAGTGATGTCATCACCTCGGCCAGAGGGGAAGTGATGTCATCCCAGGGATTACAGCTGGCACGAGGCCACCCTGTGTTTTGGTAATCACCACCTGAATGACTAATTACATTCCCAGTCCCCAGGGCTGTGGGGAGAATTTATTACTGGTTCCACTGTGATGGTTGTATCACGTTCATCTCTGGGTGCTCAGTTCTGTTTGCAGTTAACTGGGTCTGGTCACTCCTAACAGCCCTGAGTGTCTGCACTGACCCCTGACCCCTGACCCCTGACCCCGCGGCACATTCCTTTCACATCTCTGTGTTGTCTGCTCTTGTTCAACTGACGCTGTTTTAGCTTTTAATAAATATTTAAAGCCGGATGGGTTCTGTTTCTGTGGTCTGTGTTGGAGGCCCAGGGCCCAGGGTTCGAGAGCCCTGCCAATCAGATTGATAGATCCCCGACCGCCTGTAGGCGACGCCTCGCCGGCCGAGTCTCCACCGCGCTGGTTTAAACTCTGTTTTGGCCGTGACCCCGTGACCCCGGCCCTCCCTCGGCTCTGCAGCGGCGATGAAGGGTCCGACGGCCGGGCGCCCGGGCTCATGGAGACGCTGCGGAGCCGTTTCCGCGCATCTGATGACACTCGGCCTGCAGAGCGACCGCCGGGGAGGACGCTGCTCCTCGCAGCGCCGGCGAGTGGAAATCCCACTGCTCCCCCGCCCGTGTATCATCCGCCGACTCCCGTCCCTGTCTGCGCTGCGGTCCGGGACTCGGAGCCTCTGGGCGCTGCTGCGAAGCTCGCACCGGTACCGCCTCTTCGCCTCCGCCAGGGGGCGCTGGAGCTCCACGCCGGGAGGGCTGGGGCTCAAGCCCACGGCCGCCCGCCGCCGGGAGGAAACGTTTGCGCCGCGAATGCAAAACAGGAGGCGGGGTGTTGCGCGTCGATGCGGACACACCGCCGGCCGGCCGGAACGGGCAGGTGCTGTTTCCGCGCTGAGAGGGCGGCGGACGGGCTCGCCGCGCTGACCGGACTCCCTCCCCCGGCCGCAGGTCCGAGTCCGCTGGCGGGGCAGGCGGGGAGCTCATCGCTGCCGGACGCTGGGGCCGCACGGAGCCGCGCAGAGCCCAGTGAGCTGCCGGGCTGGTGTTGTTTACCGCGCTACCACGCAGGTGAGTTTCTTCTCAGACATCACTGTCGGCCGGAGTTCGTAACGCGCTGTCCCGCTCCTTCCTGCTGACGATATCTGCGTCTCTCTCTCCCCCTCTGCCTCTCTCCCCTCTCTCTATCCCTCTTTCTCCTTTTCTCCTGTCATCTGATCCTGCTTTCCTCGAGAGCAACTGTGAGCTTATCATCCTCATCCTCAGACCTGTAGAGTAACTGTAGAGACACTCAGTCCAGCTCCTCTGTATCTTCACATCAACACACCATCCTCATCCTCAGATCTGTAGAGTAACTGTAGAGACACTCAGGCCAGCTCCTCTGTATCTTCACATCAACACACCATCCTCATCCTCAGATCTGTAGAGTAACTGTAGAGACACTCAGTCCAGCTCCTCTGTATCTTCACATCAACACACCATCCTCATCCTCAGATCTGTAGAGTAACTGTAGAGACACTCAGTCCAGGTCCTCTGTATCTTCACATCAACACACCATCCTCATCCTCAGATCTGTAGAGTAACTGTAGAGACACTCAGTCCAGCTCCTCTGTATCTTCACATCAACACATCATCCTCATCCTCAGATCTGTAGAGTAACTGTAGAGACACTCAGTCCAGCTCCTCTGTATCTTCACATCAACACACCATCCTCATCCTCAGACCTGTTGGGGAGATGTGATCTTTATTGCAGTATCATGTACTGGCAGGGTGACCCTCAGTAACCCCCTCCCCCTCTGCCCCCCAGGTCTGGTTTGTCTGATTGCCACCCTTTTCTGAGGCACATGGACACTTCACCTTTGACCCCTGTCCCCCAGGGGTCATGGGAGACGGGGAGCGAGGGCAGTTCTGGTCCGAGGGCGGGGACACCTCTCCCGGAGCCAACCCTGCAGTCCAGACGGGCTTCCCTGCGGAAGAAAATTCCTGCTGTTTCCTTGGAGCAGGAATCCGGGTCAGACTCAGAACTTGGACCCCCCTTGTCCTCGGGATTTAGAACCACGGAGCAGCAGTGGGGTCCAGAGCCAAACAGGGAGCTGGGAAGAGAGCGGAACGGCGGGAACGAGGGCCAGCAGGAGGGAGAGAGAGAGGGGGCGGGACGAGGGGCAGGGGGGGCGTGGGTAGACATAGATGGGGCGGGGCGAGGGGCAGAGGGGGCGGGGCGAGGGGCAGGGGGGGCGGGGAGAGAGGAAGAAGGGACAGAGAGATCAGGATTGGGGGAGGAGAGAGGGAGTTTGGGGGAGGAGAGAGGGCCAGAGGGGGAAGAGGGAGTTGGAGAGAGGGAGGAGAGAGGGAGCGAGGAGAGGAGTGAGAGAGAGGGGGCTGGGGAGAGGGGGACGGAGAAGAGGTGGAAGGGGTTAGGAGGAGGGGGAGAGAGGGAGAAGGCTGGGGCGCCCGAGAGGGCCTGGAGCCAGCGGAGAGGCCGGGGCAGGAGAGAGCGGGGGAGCGAGGGGGACAGGCTGGGAGCTCTGACCCGGACGCTGCAGCACTCGTCCGCCTCCTCCTCTTCCTCCTTCAACTGCTCCTCCGCGGAGAGCGACGAGGTCTTCAGTGAGGATGAGGAGGGGGCTGCCAAGAGGAAGGTGCTGCGCAAGGTGAGTGAGAGATGACTGGTGTTCCCGTGTGCTCGTGTGTGGTCCCGTGTGCTCGTGCGTGTTCCCCTGTGCTCGTGTGTGTTCCCCTGTGCTCGTGCGTGGTCCCGTGTGCTCGTGCGTGGTCCCGTGTGCTCGTGCGTGGTCCCGTGTGCTCGTGCGTGTTCCCCTGTGCTCGTGCGTGGTCCCGTGTGCTCGTGCGTGTTCCCGTGTGCTCGTGCGTGTTCCCCTGTGCTCGTGTGTGGTCCCGTGTGCTCGTGCGTGTTCCCGTGTGCTCGTGCGTGTTCCCCAGTGCTCGTGCGTGTTCCCGTGTGCTCGTGTGTGTTCCCCAGTGCTCGTGCGTGTTCCCGTGTGCTCGTGCGTGTTCCCGTGTGCTCGTGCGTGTTCCCGTGTGCTCGTGCGTGTTCCCCTGTGCTCGTGCGTGTTCCCCTGTGCTCGTGTGTGGTCCCGTGTGCTCGTGCGTGTTCCCCTGTGCTCGTGCGTGTTCCCCTGTGCTCGTGCGTGGTCCCGTGTGCTCGTGCGTTTTCCCCTGTGCTCGTGCATGTTCCCCTGTGCTCGTGCGTGTTCCCCTGTGCTCGTGCGTGTTCCCCTGTGCTCGTGCGTGTTCCCCTGTGCTCGTGCGTGGTCCCGTGTGCTCGTGCATGGTCCCCTGTGCTCGTGCGTGATCCCGTGTGCTCGTGCCTCTCTCCCCCCATGAGAATCACCAGGATTCTCGGAGTGTGGCGCAGTCCTGTGGGAGGGAGGGAAGGAGAGCACGGAGAGGCCCGGCCAGGGTGACTCTGGCAGGAGAGAGAAGAACTGTGAAACAGGAAGCTTGCGGTCGGCCGGGCTGAGCTGTGAGAGCTGCTGGCCCTTATCTCACAGAGCGATGCATCGACATCAGGGTCTCGCACAGCAGGGGGACAGAGACCAAGGGGTCCGTTCTCCCACTCTGGGGGACACAGAGCAGAGTGGAGCTCCAGCTGGGAGCCCCAAGTATGACCAGACTGGCCGGGTCCGTGCACACTGGGTGTGCGCAGTGAGCTGGAGGGGTGTGTGTGCATCAGCTCTTCCTTATCTCTCTCCTGCTCTCTCGCGCTTCACGTTGGCAACAGAAACGCGTTCCTGTGTCCGGTGGCGGTGTGTGCTGTGTCATGTGTCTGTGTGTATTCCGTGTGTGTGTTGTGTGTGCTCGTGTCTCTGGACAGGGGCAGGATTTGCATTGGTGTGAAAGGAATCCTTGATGCTGTCACCAGTGGATGTGGGTTCGATTTGAATAAGTGCCGGCTCTGATTTGCATGGTGTCTGTGCTACAGACGGGCAGCGCCAGCGCTAACCAGGCCCATGTGCTCTGAAGATGCTCCTCCTCTTCCTTCTGTTTCTCCCTCCTCCTCTTCTTCCTCTTCCACCCTCTCCTCCTCTCTCTCCTCTCCTTCTGTCTCTCCTCTCACCCTCTCCTCCTCTCTCTCTCCTCTCCTTCTCTCTCCTCCTCTCCACCTCTCCTGTCTCTTCCTCCTCTCACCCTCTCCTCCCCTTCTGTCTCTCCTCTCACCCTCTCCTCCTCTCCACCTCTCCTTCTGTCTCTCCCTCCTCTCACTCTCTCTCCCACCTCTCACTCTCTCCTCCTCTCCCTCCTCTCACTCTCTCTCCCTCCTCTCCTTCACTCTTCTTTCCTCTTTCACCCCCTCTGCTCCTCTCTCTTCCTCCTGCAGTCTCTCTGTGCGGTCACACACTCGGGCCGCCTGCGTGGCTGCGATCCTGTTCTGCTGCACTGTCCTGCGCAGTCCTGCGCTCTTACCTGGCTGTGTCCCTGGGGCCCTGGTGTAGCGCACCCTGGCTTCCATCCCAGCTGAGCTCTGAGCTACATCATTGACAAGATGATGCTGAGGTCGTGTGAGCTGAGCCCCCGCTGTCTCTGTCCCCCCCAGTGTCGCTCCCTGAAGACCTTCTTCACCATGATGCAGTGGTCTCTGCGCAGGCAGAACTCCTGGGTGCAGCTGGCCGGCCACGAAGGTCAGGACTCTCTCTCCCACCCCCCTCCATCCCTCTCCGCAGAACCCTTCACCGTCTGTCATGGCTCAGGCCTCTGTCTCGGGACTCTCTCTGAGGCGACTGTCTCAGGTCTCTGTCTCAGGACTGTCTGGAGACTCTCTCAGGACTCTGTCTCAGGACTCTCTCAGGTCTCTGTCTCAGGTCTCTCTCTCTGGACTCTCTCTGGACTCTGTCTCAGGACTGTCTCAGGTCTCTCTCTGGACTCTGTCTCAGCTCTCTGTCTTGAGACTCTCTCTGGACTCTCTCTCAGGTCTCTCTCAGGTCTCTCTCAGGTCTGTCTCAGGACTCTGTCTCGAGACTCTCTCTGGACTCTCTCTGGACTCTCTCAGGTCTCTGTCTTGAGACTCTCTCAGGTCTCTGTCTTGAGACTCTCTCTGGACTCTGTCTCAGGTCTCTCTCAGGACTCTGTCTCAGGACTCTCTATCTCCCCCTCCCCTCTGCTGCAGGTAACTTCCGTCCCAGCGGGGGGGGGGAGGTGTTGAAGCGCTTCAGTGTGACGGAGGGCGCCTGCCTGCAGAGCCTGATGTCCGACGTGCTGCGCCCCTTCGTCCCGCAGTACCACGGCCCCACCACCAGGGGGGGCCAGGCCTACCTGCGCCTGGAGGACCTGCTGAGCGGGCTGGACAGCCCCGTCATCATGGACTGCAAGATGGGCGTCAGGTAGGGGCATCATGAAGCCAACTAGGAGGCTGTGACAGTGGCTGGGTTTTCTAAAACACCATGTAGTCGCGTCATGTTACAGAGCTGTTTCTAAGGCTGTGAATTCGAGTGTGTTTACTGTATGAAAATACAGAAAACAGTCACGCACAGGCTTCACACAGGCCTTCAGTCCAGCACACGGGCCTTCGGCTTGTTGACTTCACACTGCTGCAGCTCCTGTCTCTCTGAAACAGCGCTGTCCATGGACACTGTGATACACTGTCACTGGATCAGCCCTGAGCGTCTGCACATTCTGGGAGCCGGAGTATCTGTGGACAAGTAAGAGATGATACAGTGATCAGTGATTGGTGATAATGATCAATAATACAGTGATCAGTGATGAATAATAATGTTAGTGATACAGTGATCAGTGATGAGCGATTGATGATAAGGTGATGAGTGATCAACGACATGATGATCATTATTTGATGACACAGGGATCAATGATCGATGACATGGTGATCAGTGATTGATGATGCTTATATGTGATCAGTGACACTGTGATCAATGTCACATGAGTGATTGATGATAGTGATCAGTGATCAATGATACAGTGGTCGACGTGCAGTAATCGATGGTGGGGATCAGTGATCAATAACACAGTGATCCATGATCGATGGCAGTGATAAGTGATCCATGATACAGTGATCAATAATACAGTGATCGATGGAGGTGATGAGGGATCAGAGATACAGTGATCAATGATACACTGATCGATGGCGGTGATCAGTGATACAGTGATCAATGATACACTGATCGATGGCGGTGATCAGTGATACAGTGATCAATGATACAGTGATAGGTGGCGGGGATCCGCGATCGGTGGCGGTGATGAGAGATTAGTGATACAGTGATGAGTAATAATGACAGTGATCATTGATACAGTGATCAATGATGCCCTCTCGCAGGACCTATCTGGAGGAGGAGCTGACCAAAGCGCGCCTGAAGCCCTGCCTGCGGAGGGATATGTACCAGAAGATGGTGAAAGTAGACCCAGCAGCTCCCACGGCGGATGAGCACGCCCAGCAGGCCGTGACCAAGCCGCGCTACATGCAGTGGAGGGAGACGATCAGCTCCACGGCAACGCTGGGCTTCCGCATAGAGGGCATCACTGTGAGTGACCCCGGCGCGCTGACCACAGGTCACTGACTTCAACATACTGACCACCGACCCCGACGCGCTGACCACAGGTCACTGACCCCAACATACTGACCACAGGTCACTGACCCCGACACGCTGACCACCGACCCTGGCACGCTGACCACAGGTCACCGACCCCGACGCGCTGACCACAGGTCACTGACCCCGACACGCTGACCACCGACCCTGGCGCGCTGACCACAGGTCACTGACCCCGACACGCTGACCACCGACCCTGGCACGCTGACCACAGGTCACCGACCCCGACGCGCTGACCACAGGTCACTGACCCCGACACGCTGACCACCGACCCTGGCGCGCTGACCACAGGTCACTGACCCCGACACGCTGACCACAGGTCACTGACCCCGACACGCTGACCACAGGTCACAGGTCACAGGTCACGGGTCACGGGTCACAGGTCACACACACACACACACACACACACACACACACACCAGGCTGGACGGGGGTGTCTGGAGGTCACCACTGTCCTGCGTGACTCCCACTCCCTCTCTCTCAGATGGAGGCCGGGAAGGTCCTGAGGGATTTTCAGAAGACTCGAACCCCTGAGCAGATCACAGAGGCTATTCTCGCCTTCACCAGGGGCCAGACGCCTGTCCTGGTCAGTCTCCGGCCCTCTGTCCCTCTGTCCCTCTGTCCCTCTCTGTCTCGCTGTGTCCGCAGTGTCGACTCTCTCTCTCTGCTCTGCCCGCAGGAAGCCTACCTCTCCAGGCTGAACGATCTCCGCTCTGCTCTCCCGGACTCGGTCTTCTTCCACACCCACGAGGTCAGTCAGTGTGTCCGTCAGGAGGCCCTGGAGAGCCTGGACACAGGCATTGGACTCCCTCCTGTCTGTCCCTGACCCCTGACCTCTGAGCCCTCTCTCCCCCAGCTGATCGGCAGCTCCCTCCTGTCTGTCCCTGACCCCTGACCTCTGAGCCCTCTCTCCCCCAGCTGATCGGCAGCTCCCTCCTGTCTGTCCCTGACCCCTGACCTCTGAGCCCTCTCTCCCCCAGCTGATCGGCAGCTCCCTCCTGTCTGTCCCTGACCCCTGACCTCTGACCCCTCTCTCCCCCAGCTGATCGGCAGCTCCCCTCTGTTTGTCCCTGACCCCTGACCTCTGACCCCTCTCTCCCCCAGCTGATCGGCAGCTCCCTCCTGTCTGTCCCTGACCCCTGACCTCTGACCCCTCTCTCCCCCAGCTGATCGGCAGCTCCCCCGTTTGTCCCTGACCCCTGACCTCTGACCCCTCTCTCCCCCAGCTGATTGGCAGCTCCCCCCTGTGTGTCCCTGACCCCTGACCTCTGACCCCTCTCTCCCCCAGCTGATCGGCAGCTCCCTCCTGTGTGTCCCTGACCCCTGACCTCTGACCCCTCTCTCCCCCAGCTGATCGGCAGCTCCCTCCTGTCTGTCCCTGACCCCTAACCTCTGACCCCTCTCTCCCCCAGCTGATCGGCAGCTCCCTCCTGTTTGTCCACGACCTCTCCGGCCGGGCCAACGTGTGGATGATTGACTTTGGGAAGACCACGCCCGCGCCGCCCAGCCTGGCGCTGCAGCACGACGTGCCCTGGACGGAGGGCAGCCGCGAGGACGGGTACCTCATCGGCCTGGCCCACCTCACCTCCATCGTGGGCTGGGCCCTGGAGCGATCACGAACCGGCTCCGGCCCGGGCAGCAGCTCGGAGCCAGCCCACAGCGCCGAATCGGACCAGGATTTCAGGACTGCCCCAGAGCCGAGTCCTGTTCCTCCCCGGACCGCTGACGACGGTACTGGACCCAGACCCAGACAAGGGCACACCTGACCACACGGCCAGCCCACACAGAGCCTGCCAATACTGGACCCGGTAACACCAACAGAGCCCCAGACTGTAACCCATAGCAACCGTGCTGGCCCACCATGCACAGGGTCAGAGGTCACCGCACGTTCCCTCTTCACATCCGGCCTCCATGGGGATGATGTGGTGGGACTGGGAAGCTCTCCATATGGGAATCTGCAGACGATATTCCTCGGATTCTGACCCCCTGGGAATCTCCGGAACGACAGAGGGTTCGGACGTGATTGGATTGTGTAGAAATATTGGAGCTGTTTTTGTGTCGAGAGGGATGGGTTTTGGCAGCAGTATTTCAGGGAGGAACGGGGGCTCCCTGCTCTTCCAGGAGCTGGAATTCCCCTTCGGGGAAAGCCTCCATATTCGGCCTCATTCATCAGGGAATGTGCAGCTTTCACTGTCCTGGACATACTGACCCCCAGGACTGAACTGGACAGCCCTGTTCTAGACACACTGACCCTCCAGGACTGGACTGGACAGCTCTGTTCTAGACACACTGACCCTCCAGGACTGGACAGCTCTGTTCTGGACACACTGACCCTCCATGTCTGGACTGGACAGCTCTGTTGTCTGTGGCAGTAGCGATTATCATCAGTCTGTCACAGAAATAAAGGCTCCTTGAACTGTGTTGTTTGCTTCATGTTCAGAGTGTCAGGCTCTGCCCCTGAGCTCCCAGCCACAGCTGGTCTAATTAACTAATTAACACAACTGTCACGCTTCTGCGCAGCTGCAGGGGTGTCTGCAGAGCTGGACCTGGAGGGAAGGGACTGTGAGTGACCTTTAGTAACACCTTGTTTGCGTCTGAGACAACGACGAGGTCAGGGGGCTGACTGGCTGAAGCGCTCGGGGGGACAAACTCCTGAGACCCCCAGGGAACACACTGCTGGAAATGGTGAGCCAGCAACCTTAACTACTTAATAATAATAATTATAATAATAATTGCTTACACTTATAGAGCGCTTTTCTGGACACTCCACTCCGAGTGCTTTACAGTTAATGGGGATCCCCTCCACACCCAGTGTGCAGCCCCACCTGGATGAGGCGCCAGTCCGCTCCCCACACCCCAGCTCTCAGTGGGGAGGAGAGCAGAGGGATGGAGCCAGTTCAGAGAGGGGGGTTATTAGGAGGCCATGAGGGGTCAAGGCCAGGGGGGAAATTGGGCCAGGACACTGGGGTGACACCCCTACTCTTCTCGAGAAACACCCCGGGATTTTTAATGACCACAGAGAGTCAGGACCTCGGTTTTACGTCTCATCCGAAGGACGGCGCCTGTTTACAATATAGTGTCCCCCGTCACTATAGTGGGGCATTAGGACCCATATGGACCGCAGGGTGAGCGCCCCCTGCTGGCCCCACTAACACCTCTTCCAGCAGCAGCCTCAGTCTTTCCCAGGAGTCTCCCCTCCAGGTACTGACTGTCGAAGAAAACTCAGTCTTCACTCAGGTTGGGAGATCTTCAATACGATCAGCTGAGGAAGGGTTTCCCCTAGCACTCAAGACATGCTCACTGGACTGAAGTTCTACTTTCCTTTTATACATTAAAAGTAGGCGAGACTTTAACACATCAAAGGAGCACACAGGGAAAGGGGCAGTGTCAGAGGTCAAACACACAGGACAGGAAGAAGCCATTTGGCATCCTGCAGTCTGTTTCATCTCTCTCTGGTTGAATGGGTGTGAGGAATCACAGGCTTTAGTTTGCACCTAAGACAGTGGTCGACAGTGGTCTTGGGTGCGAACATCGTCACTGTCTTGACCATTTGGCTCGGTCTTCCACATGACCAGGCTCGCACTGCTGAGCTCCAGTGAGGTAGCCAGCTGGGAGTTGCAGAGTGATATGGCTGCTGGCCACTTAATTCAATCAATTGAATGAACTGGCCTGATTTATACCAGCTGTTTCTGCATTAAGGCTCTGTATTTTATATAGCGCCTTTCATGACCAGTCCCCTCCGAACCGCGATGGGAGCGGCAGGCTCACCAGGAAGGGGAGAGAAGCTGACGTCATTGCCCCCCCCCCTCCCCCTCCCCCTCTACGAAGCATCCAGCGAGGAGCAGCGTCGCCTCAAACGGACATGCGCAGTATCCCGGACTCCACCTCCAGGGGGCCCCGCCCCCCTGTCACGTGACCCCCCCGCCCGGCTGTCTGAAGTTGGCGCGGGCGAGGCTCGCGCCGGGTGTAACGGTCGCTCTCTGGAGCCTGGAATCACCTTGTTAATTAACGACCATTATAATAATAATAATAATAAATAAGTACATAAAGAATTTTAAGAAGTCATTGGCGACGGCGACGACGATGGCGTTCTTTCCCAAGTGGTACGAAGACTTCGCGGTGGTGAGGCGCAGGGACGCGGAGACAGGTACACGCGTGAGGAGTGACTCGTGCTCGGTTAGCTTCGGACCTGTATCGCCCCACTCGCGTTTGTCAGAGAGGCCCACGGCCACTGGAGCCGGGTCCAGAATCGGGGCTCACTCCTTCGCGCTGGCGTGAAACCCTCTGCACCCCCACTGAGGAAAAGCGCTCCGCTAACAAACCCCACGATAAGTCCTCCCCCGGGCGCCCGGTGGCGATTTGGTTTTGGCTGGATTGAAGCGGGGACACGCGTGGGCCGTCTCGCTCGTGTCCGAGCGCCCACGTGAAACTGAGCTCCTTGCTACTCATGTGAAACACGTGCATCTAATTAGATAAGGGGTACAGGTCAGATCACACTGGGGCTCCAGTCCCAGTCCAGTAGGACAGTCCTGTTACACTGGGAGTATAGTTACACTGGGGCTCCAGTCCCAGTCCAGTAGGACAGTCTGGTACACTAGGGGTTCCGGTCCCAGTCCAGTAGGACAGTCTGGTACACTAGGGGCTCTGGTCCAGTAGGACAGTCCTGTTACACTGGGGGCTCCAGTCCAGCAGGACAGTCCTGTTACACTGGGAGTATAGTTATACTGGGGCGCCAGTCCCAGTCCAGTAGGACAGTCTGGTACACTAGGGGCTCCGGTCCCAGTCCAGTAGGACAGTCTGGTACACTAGGGGCTCTGGTCCAGTAGGACAGTCCTGTTACACTGGGGGCTCCAGTCCCAGTACAGTTCCACTGGGAGCTCCAGTCCCAGTACAGTTCCACTAGTATTGTTGAGCTCCTTGCTCCTGGTGCTGCTGGCGGTCCCGGAAGTGACGGAGTGCTCGGGCTCGGTTCTTGGTTCCTCAGGCAGCGCGGTGTCTGCCCCGGTCCTCCGGACCCCCCGGGCTTGTGGGCTTCCTCTCGGCCAGATCATGCGCCATCCTGGGCTTCGGTTTCACTTGGATGATTCCTCCCCCTGTGCCTCTGTCACTCGTGTCTTGTCCGAGTGACATCAAATTCCCCGAAGCTAATTATTCCCAACACAAGGTTTACTGGTGGCCAGCCAGTGTCAGCTGGCGAAGCTGGAGAGCTTCGCAGTCATGAGAGATGGCATCTGATTGCGCACGGACGCCCTGGGTTCTTGTGTGTTTTTTTATCACTGCGCAGAGCCCCCTCGGGTCTGAAAAGTGTTTTATACCTCAGCTATGCGACGCCAGCTCCCTGGACCCCCGCTCGCTACCATATAGGGAGCCGGGCGTCTGTACACACAGGAAGTGCGTCACCGGAAGCTGATCCCTTGTAGTTCTGCGGGCTCGGGGCGGCGGAGACGTATTGCACAAGCGCAGTGTTGATCTCTCAGCTTGTGTCGCCAAAGCCAGGCGATCGCAGTTGTGCGGGTAGAGAAAAGAAACGCCGATCAGGACGTTTTTACAGTAGCTCGTCGGCTGGATTATTGCATGAGCACAGCAGG
The DNA here is from genome assembly GCF_055471065.1 of Atractosteus spatula. Taxonomy (NCBI): domain Eukaryota; kingdom Metazoa; phylum Chordata; class Actinopteri; order Semionotiformes; family Lepisosteidae; genus Atractosteus; species Atractosteus spatula. Next base: position 473,537 of record NW_028296641.1, read on the forward strand.
GTAGTCTTATCGGGCCGTGCGAGTCTTCCCGGGAGCGATCGTGGGAGCTTTCTTGCGTGGAGTGCGTGGGGAGCATGGCGATGGCGGACGAGGGCCGGTACTACAGCGGTAAGTGATGGAGCTTCTCCCTGTCCAGCTCAGCCAAAATGGAGACCTGCGTCCTCCAGCTGGGGAGGCGAGGGCGGATTGCAGGCCGCCGAGATCTCAGGAAGGCGCCCTTCGTGACGCGCGGTGCGGGTGTGTTCTCGTCTTTTCGCGGATCGCGGCTCCGGTCCGGTCCGGTGCCGTAACGCGCTTTCAGCGGGAGGGCCAGCGTCGCAGGTCGCCTGTGCGTGCGTCTGTCTTCATCCCCGTCCTCGCCTCGCAGCCGTGACACCGACACTGAGACCAGGAGACGGGCTGGGAAGAGCAGGTCGTTCTCCCCCGCTGGCCCGGGGCAGAGGGGACCCCGCTCCAGCTGTTGTTACCCTGTAGCTGCCCTGTGGTCGCCCCTCCGGTCCTGCGCGCTGCCGAGAGGATCACAGGCTCCAGCGCTCGGGATCGCTGCCGACTCCTCTCACCCTGGCCGTCCTGTCTCTCCATGTCTCCCATCAGGGAAAGATTAGGTCAGGTGGCACCAGGAGCCCAAGACACAAAAACAGCCTTTTCCTCGGGCAGTGACTCTCATTAATCACCTCCATTGACCACTGGACATTACTTAAACTGGGTAATCAAAATTGAATATTGATTATTTAGTTTACAACCACAGTATTATGTGCAATAATAATGTTATCTGTATGTGGATATTTATTATGGACAGTTTATTTATCATTTACAGGTATATATGTGTGGGATTATCACGTAGGGAGAGTTCCGACACCTTCTTGAAGTGCAATATATGTTTTTTCTTTAATTTCTGAAATGTATGTCGTGTTTTATGTGTCTGTGTATAAGTGGTGTGTTTGTATGTATACAGTGTATGAGCAACTCACCAAGTCAAATTCCTTGTAAGTGAACACTTACTTGGCCAATAAAGAGATCTTTTGATTCACTGATACTGTAGCACATCAGTTAGTTATCCTGCTCCCAGAATGTGCAGACGCTCGGGGCTAATCCAGTGACAGTGTATCACAGTGTCCATGGACAGCGCGATTTCAAAGAGACAGAAGCTGCAGCAGTGTGAAGTCAACAAGCCGAAGGTCTGTGTGAAGTCTGTGTGTGAGTGTGAAGCACACTCCCTGCTTTAGAACATTTTCATACAGTAAAACCACTCGGATTCACAGCCTTAGAATCGTGCACCCCAGAGCACTGGTCCTGTGTGATAGGGAGTGGGACTGGGACTGGACTGGAGTGCCCCCAGAGCACTGGTCCTGTGTGATAGAGACCTGCACTGGACTGGACTGTACTGCCCCCAGAGCACTGGTCCTGTGTGATAGGGAGTGGGACTGGGACTGGACTGGAGTGCCCCCAGAGCACTGGTCCTGTGTGATAGAGACCTGCACTGAACTGGAGTGCCCCCAGAGCACTGGTCCTGTGTGATAGAGACCAGCACTGGACTGGACTGTACTGCCCCCAGAGCACTGGTCCTGTGTGATAGAGACCAGCACTGGACTGGACTGTACTGCCCCCAGAGCACTGGTCCTGTGTGATAGAGACCAGCACTGGACTGGACTGTACTGCCCCCAGAGCACTGGTTCTGTGTGATAGGGAGTGGGACTGGGACTGGACTGGAGTGCCCCCAGAGCACTGGTCCTGTGTGATAGAGACCTGCACTGGACTGGAGTGCCCCCAGAGCACTGGTCCTGTGTGATAGAGACCTGGACTGGACTGTACTGCCCCCAGAGCACTGGTCCTGTGTGATAGAGACCAGCACTGGACTGGACTGTACTGCCCCCAGAGCACTGGTTCTGTGTGATAGAGACTGGGACTGGAGTGGACTGGACTGGAGTGCCCCCAGAGCACTGGTTCTGTGTGATAGAGACCGGCACTGGACTGGAGTGCCCAGGGTGCCAGTCCCCTCCAGGCTCTGGAAGTCCCCTGGGACTCCAGGAGGTGTGTCAGTGAGGCCGTGTGGGGAACAGGCCTTTGGTTCTCTGTGGTTGTCTGTTGTCGCTGGCGCTCTCCCCTTCCCTGCCCTCCAGGCTCTGGAAGTCCCCTGGGACTCCAGGAGGTGTGTCAGTGAGGCCGTGTGGGGAACAGGCCTGTGGTTGTCTGGGCTCGCTGACGCTCTCCCCTTCCCGCCCTCCAGAGCACGACGACCGAGTCGGGGGCCCCACGTTCCGCACCAAGAAGGGCCGGGGGCCGTTCCGCGGCCGCATGCACATGGACCAGCTCGCGCGGCCGCGGCACCGCGGGGGGGCCTCCGGCCTGGGGCCCCGGGCGCGCCTGGAGGACGACGACGGGGACGTGGCCATGAACGACAGCTCGCAGGACAGCGCCGGCGCCGCGGCCAGGAGATAGTGAGTGTCTTCCTGTCCGCTGAGGGGCAGCGGGCAGAGCCGCCCCAGCTCGACCCGGGCGGTCTCGGCCTCGCGTGTGGACCAGGAACGGCGTCTGACGCTGTCGCTGTGTCTCTCCAGCAACCCCTACGGCGGGCGGCCCAACCGACGTGGAGACGAACGCTACGATCGCGACAGGGGCGGCGGGAACGCAGGGGCGTACCGGCCCGGTCGAGGGGGCCCTCCCCGCAAGAGCTGGTTCAAAATGACTGTGAGTACCCCACACCCCCACAGAGACCTGACTGTGAGTACCCCACACCCCCACAGAGACCTGACTGTGAGTACCCCACACCCCCACAGAGACCTGACTGTGAGTACCTCACACCCCCACAGAGACCTGACTCTGAGTACTCCACACCCCCACAGGCCCTGTAGCTCAGAGACCTGACAGTGAGTACTCCACACCCCCACAGAGACCTGACTGTGCGTACCCCTGTCCCAGACCCCCACAGAGACCTGACTGTGCGTACCCCTGTCCCAGACCCCCACAGAGACCTGACTGTGCGTACCCCTGTCCCAGACCCCCACACTCCCACACTCCCACACCCCCACAGGCCCTGTAGCTCAGAGACCTGACAGTGAGTACTCCACACCCCCACAGAGACCTGACTCTGAGTACCCCTGTCCCAGACCCCCACAGAGACCTGACTGTGAGTACCCCTGTCCCACACCCCCACACCCCCACAGGCCCTGTGGCTCAGAGACCTGACTGTGAGTACCCCTGTCCCACACCCCCACAGGCCCTGTGGCTCAGAGACCTGACTGTGAGTACCCCTGTCCCACACCCCCACGGGGCTCAGTCCCTCACTGGGGGGGCACAGAGGGCAGAGCTTCAGATCCCTCTGCCTTCTTCTCCAGATCCCGTATGGAAAGAAGTACGAGAAGACCTGGCTCATCACAGCCCTGCAGAACTTGTGCACGGTGCCCTTCACCCCAGTGCAGGTAGGTGACGGTGCCGAGAGTGCCTGCCCAGTGTGGGGGTGCCAGGAGTGAGAGTCACGTGTGTCTCGTCACAGCTCGCTGCAAACATCCTGTCACACCTCACCTGCAGCCTCTGTGTCACTGTGCAGAGGAAGGGTGACCAGCTGGCCACAGTCCCTCTCGCCCCCTTGGTCAGCTTAGATAATGACCTTTGCTGCCAGACTCGAGTCCGGCTACTTCCGAACGTGGGAGGGAGCTGTCAGGAGTTCTGCACTGGCCGGTGTCCTGGTATTTCCGTAGGGTGGAGTTAGGGTTAGGTGATGAGGTGTGTAGAAGGAGACACTGTCAGGAATCGCCAGTGTTTTCTCCTAGTTCCAGGAATCGGGCCCTAACTCCTGGCACAGCTGCCTGAGACCCCCCCCAACTCACTGCCCCCCCTCTCTCCTCAGTACCACTGCGAGGGCAACAAAGCCATGTTCTATATAGAGGACGCTACCACGGCCAACGCCCTGTCCAAGGTGTCGCGCAAGATCACGGACACCGACGGGTACAAGGTAGGTGCTGTCCGCAGCCCCGGCTCTTGGAGAGACTGCCGGGCCCCCCGCTGACTCAGCCGCTGTCTGACTGCTGCTTACAGGTCTCCGTCATCATGAACCCCTCCCCGCCCCCCCCAGCATCCAGAGCGAGCTCAAGACCGAGGACCTGGAGCACATGAAGGTGAGGCGCGCTGGCACCCTGAGAGCCAGGCCTGGGGGGCAGGCTGGTGTGACCGGTGGGCAGGGGCCAGGAGATGGGGACGGGTGGGCGGGGCTCGGGCTGGGAGAGACAGGCTGGTGGACGGGGCCAGGGGACGGGTGGGTGGAGCTTGGGCTGGGAGAGACAGGCTGGTGAGCAGGGCTGGTGTGACTGGTGGGTGGGGCTCGAGCTGGGAGTCAGGCTGGTGGGCAGGGCTGGTGTGACTGGTGGACAGGGCCAGGAGACAGGGACTGTTGGGTGGGTGAATGGGCTGGGGGATGGGAGACAGACAGACTATGTGCTAACCTGCACACACACAGTGAGGGCTCAGTGTAGACTGAGAGTATTTCTGTCCTTTTTCAGCAATGCATGAGCAAACGTTTCGATGCACCCCAGCAAGCGCTTGACTTGAACAGCATCCGGACAGACCCAGGTACGTACTGCACACCCAGCGCTGTGTCAGAGCTGCGTTCCGGTCAGGTCGTCGTGCGTCTCTGCAAGATACTCACAACTTCCTCTCTCTCAGACCTGCTGTCCCACAACATCGAGGTCATCCTGAACAGGAAGAACTGCATGCAGGCTGTCAACAAGATCATCGAGGAGAACATTCCAGAGGTAACCGATAGCAGCAGGCGCGTGACCGCGCCCAGCCCGGGGGGAGAGGGGGAGAGGGGGAGAGGGAGGGAGGGAGGGCTGCTTCGTAACCGGCACAGCTGCAGAGCCTGAGGGACTGGGCGTCTTGGAATTCCCAAGGCAGGACGTGTCGTCCGCATGAGGGCTCCTGCGCTGCGGACTCGTTAAAAACCAGCGTGTCCCGGCGCCGAGCCCGGCCGCTCGCACGCACAGCCCCCCCCCCGTCACCGAGCAGCCTGATCGCAGGCCACAGCTCTCCCAGTTCACCCACAGCCGGTCCCGAGAGACAGAGCGCTCTTCCCCGTGCGTGCTGCCATCGGGGAGTGGCGCGCCGCTCGGGAAAGAGTGCGGATGGCGAGACCAGCTAACGACGCCGCGTCCTCGTCTCTCTCTCCCAGCTCGTCTCCCTCAATCTGAGTAACAACAGGCTGTACAAGCTGGACGACATGGCCGAGCTGGTGGGCAGGGTGCCCACGCTGAAGATCCTCAACCTGTCGCACAACGAGGTGAGCCCCCCCTCCGCTCCGCTCCTCGCCACGGCGCCTAGCCGCGAGGCTGCGCCGCGCCTGAGCCGCTGGATTCTGCCCTAACTCCTTGTGTGTGCGCGCGCGTGTGTGTGTGCGCGCGTGCGTGCCTGTGTGCCTGTGTGCCCCGCAGCTGAAGACGGAGCGCGAGCTGGACAAGATCAAGGGGTTCAAGCTGGAGGAGCTGTGGCTGGACCGCAACCCCCTGTGCAACCACTTCAAGGACCAGTCCACCTACATCAGGTCAGTGCGCCGCAGGGCAGGGGCAGGGGCAGGGGCGGGGGCGGGGGCGGGGGCGGGGGCGGGGCGGGGGGGGTGGGGTTCGTGCGGGGGGGACACCAGCTGGCCAGAACCGGTGCTGTTCTGTGCCCACTGGCCCACAGACACCCCGACCTGGGGAGAACGGGGGAGGAGAGGAGGCCAGGCGACGGGCTGGCCCAGACCCGCAGGGAGCTCCCACGGGGCTCTGCTGTGACTACAGGCTGCATGGCCGTCCGTCTTGATCGGCAGGGCTCTGACCCCGCCCTCAGGAGCGCGTAGGGTCCTGCGCAGTGCTGCAGGCACAGCTGTGGCGGCGTCCTGGCGACTGTGCCCATGGAGACCAGGCGGCAGGGGGCTGCTGTCTTGTTCTTTTACTGTTTGGCTCTGAGTTGCTCCAGGTCTGAGAGACTCAACCCTGATGCAGCGCGCGGCTCGCACAGAGACAGGGCCCTGGCCGAGGGGAGCGCGTGGACGGGCAGTCCAGGGCTGCTGGGGGGCTCCTGCTTGGCCTCTGAGCTAGGGAGCCTGTAGCCCCAGTCACAGAGGGGACCTGGGGCCTGTAGCCCCAGTCACAGAGGGGACCTGGAGCCTGTGGGGCCTGTAACCCCAGTCATAGTGGGGACCTTGGGCCTGTAACCCCAGTCACAGTGGGGAACTGGGGCCTGTGGGGCCTGTAACCCCAGTCACAGTGGGGAACTGGGGCCTGTGGGGCCTGTAACCCCAGTCATAGTGGGGACCTTGGGCCTGTGGGGCCTGTAACCCCAGTCACAGTGGGGACCTGGGGCCTGTAACCCCAGTCACAGTGGGGACCTGGGGCCTGTGGGGCCTGTAACCCCAGTCACAGTGGGGACCTGGGGCCTGTAACCCCAGTCATAGTGGGGACCTGGAGCCTGTGGGGCCTGTAACCCCAGTCATAGTGGGGACCTTGGGCCTGTAACCCCAGTCACAGAGGGGACCTGGGGCCTGTAACCCCAGTCACAGTGGGGAACTGGGGCCTGTGGGGTCCCTGAACTGAATGATACAGGGGACCTGGGGCCTGTGGGGTCTGTGAACTCCAAGACTTGGGTCCTTAGACAGGGGGCCTGTGGCTGGCGAAGTCTGCATCACCAAGGAGAGAGTAACAGGCCTCCTGCTGACACCCCGCACAGCAGGGAGCATCGCGATGAAGACTGAACCCCGAATCTTCAGAGTCCTAAAGCACCACGTGCTGTCGGCGGCCCCCGTGTGTGTGAGAGTGTGCTTGCCTGTGGCAGTTCCGCGTCCCTGTCCGAGTCCGTCTCCCCCAGCTGGTCCTGGCTCCTTGCTCAGCGGCAGTGTCGGTGTTCAGGGCCGCAGTGTGAGCGCCGTGCCCTCCGCAGCGCCGCCAGGCCGAGCCCCGCCCCGCCCCCGCCCCCGCGCCGCGCCGGGAGACTGCGTGCGCAGTGAGGAACAGCTGGGCTCCTGCACCCGGAGTGCCGTTTCCACTTCCGGGAAACTGTTTTTTTTCCTTTGACCTCTTGGAACGAGCGGTGTTTCTGGAGCAGAGCGGGAAAGGCCCCTCCCTGCCCTCTCCCTGGAGTCCTGCGGTGCGATTGGCCAGTGACGAAGGCTGGTTAGCCAGTGACGGGTAAGATCCCTCCTCGAGTCGGAGCCTCTGGGACGACCTAAGACAGGCACAGCCGTGCAGCTGGCCGCCAGTGCGCCCCACCCCCCCCGGGGTCCAGAGAGCAGGGCGGGAGGCCCCAGGGAGCAGCGCCCACGTCCGTCTCCAGCTCGCCTCGCCTGCGGCGGCTCGGACCAGCCCGCCCGGCTGTCGGGCGATCCCGGCGGGCGTCGCAATCGCGGGCGCCCCTCATGCGCGCCAGCGCTTTTCTGTAGCCTGCCGTCTCCCCCAGAGCCAGGCTGGGTCCCGCTGGGTCCCCCGTGTCGGAAACGTTTCGCCTTGAAGCAGGAAGGAAGCAGGCGGCGAAGCTCAGTGCCAACCGTAAAGGGGCACAGTTTTTCCCTCTGGGTGAAAAACCTCCAGTTGGTAGGATGAGCATACACACATCCTACTTTCTATTAAGACAGCCGAACGAACTCAAGCCTGACTTTGCAGGAGCTTCCTTTCCAAACTGTCGCTGAGTCAGCTCCCGACAAGAGTGCGCTGCCCTTGTCCTGGAGGTGCGGTCGGGCAGTCAGCCGGGGTGACAGATGGGGCACGGCCTGCCGGTGCTCAGAGGGTGCAGCGCTCGCCAGTCTGTGGGACCCTACTCCTCTTTTGCCTCTCCCTTTCGGCCACCTGTGCCCTCTTCCCCTATTCTCCATCTGCAGAAGAGCTCCCCTCCTCTCTGTCCGGACAGAGGGGTATCATACTTCTTGCACTGTGTGAGATGTGAGCTGTGGTTGCCTTTTCTCTGTCCTCCTGCCTCTGTCTTTGTAGAAGTCATCTTTTTTAAAAGCCCCGCCCCTCTCCATTGGGCCTTCCTGTAAAGCTCTGCCCCTCCAGTGTGTCTCTGTAAAGCCCCGCCCCTCTCATGTAGGCGGTTTCTTTGAAGCTCCGCCCCTTTCTTGACTGCAGTCTGTAGAGCTCTGCCCTTTCCTGTGTGCTGTCTGTAAGGCTCCACCCTCTCCCTTATCCTACCTGCAAAACTCCACAGCCTTCTCTTGCATGCTGTCTGTAAACTCTACCTGTGTTTTGTCCTGTGTCTAGAAGACTTCATTCCACCAGCTATGCCCCTGTCTCTCATCACACACCTTCGCTCTGTGGGCCTCGCCGCAGATCACGCTGTCCTGTTAACGACCCAGCTGTCTGGCTCTGCCTGCTCGGCCTGCTGCCACTGTGGCGTGTGTGTGACTGCACGTGTCTGAGATCAGAACAGGTCACCCACCCGGCTTCCTGTTCTCTGACATTGTTTCTTCTGACCCCTCCATTAGACCCAGCTGACCAGTGTTCCTTGCTCAGCCTACGGCTCTTGTCTAGCCCAGTGATTTTCCTCTCTGGCCACTGTGAAGTCCCCAGGGCTTGCAGCTCTCCCAGCAGTCAGGCCTTAAGTAGCAGTACGAGTCAAATACAGAGCCTGGAGGGGGATCAGCTGCTGTAGAGTCTCAGCTGGACGTCTAATCAGAAGGACATAGCACAAGGGGGTTCAGTCCTTTACTCGGGCAGAGCTGGGGGACCCTGCTGGGTACCTCCTGGTCTAACAAGACCGGACCTGAACCACCGGACCAGCTGTCCTCCTGGTCTAACAAGACCGGACCTGAACACCGGACCAGCTGTCCTCCTGGTCTGACAGGACTGGACCTGAACCACCGGCCCAGCTGTCCTCCTGGTCTGACAGGACTGGACCTGATCCACTGGGCCATCTGGCCCTGAATTTGCATTGTGCAGTCCAGCAGTGGAGAGCCAGTGGCTGCCACCCTCTGCTGTAGCCAAGGGAAGTTGGTTGTCTGGAGAATCACGGGTCTAGAGGCCCTGATAACCGTGACCCCCGATAACGGTAGCGCCCTGTCGTTGTGTGAGCCCCGCCCCTCCCCTGCCCCTCTCTGTGTGGTGTGTTTCTGCGTGTGGGGAAGGTGAGTAGGAGCTGGGTAAGTAGATCGCGGGTGGGGGGGGTTGGGTGGAGTGTGAGACCTGTGCTGTTCCGATCGGCGGGTGATTCAGTCCCCCGGCGCGTGGGGCCGGGCCGATCCTGACAGGGCAGGTCCCACACGCGCTGGGGGCTGTACTGCAGGCGCAGATGGAGATAACCGGGGCAGGTCATACGGGGGGCCGCGTGTGCAGCGAGGCAGCTGGTCTTTGTGCTGAGAGTGCCTGTTCCACCACCACAAACTAACACAGCCCCCGGCAGCAGTGGGCGCAGCCCGAGGTAAGTTCCCACGGCCCCAGCCCTTCTCCCCCCCTAGCCCCCCGTCCGCTTTGTACACCACTCCTGCCAGCTGGGCCGCGGGGGCGCCCCCTCCAGGAAGGCGGGGAGTTGGTGACTGCTCGCCCATGCAGGCGGTCAGAGACGAGCCCCGGGCCGACGACCGGGCGTGGCCGTGGGGCAGCGGGCCTGGGCGGGGGAGGGAGAGGGGGGGTGGACGTACGGAGGCATCGGGCTTCTGTGGGTGTTGCGCCGAGAGCAAGTGCTTTACACTGTTCTCTTCTCTTCTCTTGAATGTTTGACAGCGCTGTCAGGGAGAGGTTCCCCAGGCTGCTGAAGCTGGTAAGACCCACTTTGTCTGTCTTTGCGTTCGGTAGTTAGTGACGGCAGAGGGCTGGCCAGCCATAGCTGTGTGTGCGGAATCCCTTCGGACACTGGCGAGCGCCCGGAGTCTCTCCAGGCTTCACCCTAGGGCTCTTGTCCGATCGCTAGCTGGAGCGGGCCTCAGCGCCGCCGTCAGGGACGGATCACAACAGCACACATCCAGATCTGCGTCTGGCTTTTCTTGAAGCCCTCTGCTAGGCTGTCGGGGGAGCGAGTGGATATTTCTTACTCACAGTGTTCCTCTTCCTTCCTCTCTTCCACCCCGTGTCCCTATTTCCTCTCCCCTGTCTCTCTGTCCCTCTGTCTTCCCAGGATGGCCATCTCCTGCCCCGCCCCATCGCCTTCGATGTGGAGGCCCCCACCACGCTACCACCCTGCAAGGTAACCTGCGGGAATCCAATATTGGACACCATGTCTCGATATCGGCATACCTGGGGACACAGCTCTCCTCTCTCACCTGTCTGACGTGTGCTGGGGACGCGGCTCTCCTCTCTCACCTGTCTGACGTGTGCTGGGGACGCGGCTCTCCTCTCTCACCTGTCTGACGTGTGCTGGGGACGCGGCTCTCCTCTCTCACCTGTCTGACGTGTGCTGGGGACGCGGCTCTCCTCTCTCACCTGTCTGACGTGTGCTGGGGACGCGGCTCTCCTCTCTCACCTGTCTGACGTGTGCTGGGGACGCGGCTCTCCTCTCTCACCTGTCTGACGTGTGCTGGAGACGCGGCTCTCCTCTCTCACCTGTCTGACGTGTGCTGGGGACGCGGCTCTCCTCTCTCACCTGTCTGACGTGTGCTGGGGACGCGGCTCTCCTCTCTCACCTGTCTGACGTGTGCTGGGGACGCGGCTCTCCTCTCTCACCTGTCTGACGTGTGCTGGGGACGCGGCTCTCCTCTCTCACCGGTCTGACGTGTGCTGGGGACGCGGCTCTCCTCTCTCACCTGTCTGACGTGTGCTGGGGACGCGGCTCTCCTCTCTCACCGGTCTGACGTGTGCTGGGGACGCGGCTCTCCTCTCTCACCTGTCTGACGTGTGCTGGGGACGCGGCTCTCCTCTCTCACCTGTCTGACGTGTGCTGGGGACGCGGCTCTCCTCTCTCACCTGTCCTCCTTGCTCTCTCCCCCCTCAGGGCAGTTACTTCGGTTCGGATGAAGTCAAGTGTCTGATCCTGCATTTCCTGCAGCAGTAAGTGTACCAGCGGCGCTGTGTGTGGTGGTGTGCTTGCATGCCGTGTCCATGCTGTGTGCAGTGGACCTTGTGTTCCGATAGCTTGGGCAGGGCAGGGAGAGTCTGTGTTTCCTCTGGGGTGTTTCAGAGAGTTCCTCCTCTCTCCCACCTGCTATAGTGTGTAATAACAAGAGTCCTCTCTCCCCCAGGTACTACAGTGTGTATGACACAGCCGACAGACAGCCCCTCCTGGATGCCTATCACGACGGGGCCTCGTTCTCCATCAGCATCCCGAACTCCTCCCAGAACCCTTCCAGGTACAGCTGCATGTCCCGCTGCCAGCCCTGCAGGGGGCGCTAGTGCACTGAGGGCAAAGACCCTGTGGAGAGCAGCGCTCAGGCCTCAGGGAGGATAAGGGGCTCCCCAGCTAGTCACAGGGAGGCGCTAGTGTGCTGTGGACAAGGCCTTGCTGAAGTCTTGCAGGCAAAACATTTCATTTTTAAGCAAGACTCGTAGAATCACAGATATAAGAACTTAAGCAAGGTTACAAACATGTAAAACCAGCTTGTCTAACTTGTAGTAACTGATCAGTTACCTGATGATCCCGGGGTTTAACCCTGTTCCAGACACCCACCCGCCTGCGTGCGAGCCCTCTTGAGCCCACTGCGGGGTGTCTCCTGCAGCAGGCACAGTGGGCTGGCGGCAGAGGTGTCAGAAAACGGACAGAATGTGCTAAAGGAAGCAAGGAGCAGCAGGCAGGCAGAGGGAACTAGCTGAGAACTCCAGAGCCTTCCCAGTTCAGTACTGTTCTGCCCCAGGAGAGGGGCAGCTTGCTTTACAAGTGGTTCCCAGTCCTGTTGTTATTATTATTAAGTCAGTGAAGGGTTTGACTGTGTAACTGAGGGCTCGGCTGGAGCACAAGCCCGCAGGTGTGTGGACCTGCATGGGGAACCACTGCTTTAAAATGACTGTCTGCCTCCCAGAAGGGTTGTGTGTGGTGTGAGTGTGTGTGTGCTCGTGTTGCAGGAGCAGTCTGGGCGACTACCTGAAGGACAGCCGCAACATCAAGAGGTTGAAGGACCCCAGTGAGTACCCTTTCACCTTTCACCCCTCACCCCTCACCCCAGAGCAGGGCTGCGTCAGGACTGCCCCTGGATGTTCTTTTAGAATAAGTTGCTGTACTCAGAGACCGGTTTTTAAACTGGTCTTTTGCGTGATCAGCATGAAGGTCATTATTGTGAAAGACAGTGTGTTCCTACATGCACACATGGAAGTTTAAATTAAAAAAAGGAACATGTATTGTTAGAAATGTAAATCCCCACATAAGAAAAAACACAGTAAATGGTAGTGAGATTTCTTGAAAACATTTTGCAGTTTTACAGCAGACAGTAAGAACTAAAAACTGTGGGTTCGGAGTGAGTGTTTATGGGCGGGGAACAGCGTGTTACCGTGCATCAGGGCAGTACAGTGCTGATGTGCTCTGACCCAGGAGGCACCAGGCCCTTATTTGAGTGTGCGCTGCTTAATCAGTCCCCCCTGCCCCTCTCCCCCTAGCCATGCGGTTCCGCCTGCTGAAGCACACAAGGTTAAACGTGGTGGCTTTCCTGAATGAGCTCCCCAAGACACAGCATGACATCAACTGCTTCGTGGTGGACGTCAACACCTACACGGTGAGCAGACCCCCTGTCGCCCCCCCAGAGAATCACCCACTTCTCTCTTTCTGCCAGCATCCTGCCTCCGAAGGTTAACTATTAAACTGTTTACCTCTTCTCTTCTTTTACAGAACACATTGCTGTCCTTCACAGTCAGCGGGGTGTTTAAAGAAGGTGTGTGTTCGATTCACTTGTTTCACTGAACGAGGGAGGGTAGAGCAGTCGGGAGTCTGCAGGCTTCGTTTGTTACTAATGTAAATAATAATCAGACTCCACTGACACTGACAGAGCAGTCTGACACACTGCAGGCTGGACTGGACTGGCTAGACTGGGAGCTGGATTAGTTCTTCACTGGGATTATAATCAGACTCACTGACACTGACAGAGCAGTCTGAGACTCTGCAGGCTGGACTGGTCTGGGAGTTGGATTAGTTATTCATCAGACTCCACTGACACTGACAGAGCAGTCTGACACACTGCAGGCTGGACTGGACTGGGAGCTAGATTAGTTCTTCACTGGGATTATAATCAGACTCCACTGACTGACAGAGCAGTCTGAGACTCTGCAGGCTGGACTGGTCTGGGAGTTGGATTAGTTATTCATCAGACTCCACTGACACTGACAGAGCAGTCAAAGACGCTGCAGGCTGTAGTGACCCTGTTTCTCTCTCCTTCGGCCTCTCTCAGTGGATGGAAAGTCCAGAGACTCTGTCAGAGCCTTCTCCAGAGCATTCATTGCAGTACCTGCAGGGAACGCGGGGTGAGTTCCCTCCCTCTCTGTGCTGATCGAGAGAGTTCATGGTTGCCCCTCTTGTCCAGGCTGTGCAGAGTGACTCTCTCTCTCTCTCTCTCTCTCTCTCTCTCTCTGCAGGCTCTGCATAGTGAACGACCAGCTCTTCGTAAGGAACGCCACGACGGAAGAAATCCGCAAGGCGTTTGCCACACCGGCGCCCACGCCCTCCAGCAGCCCGGTGCCCACGCTGTCTGCTGCCCAGCAGGAGATGCTGAACGCCTTCTCCCTGCAGTCTGGCATGAACCTGGAGTGGTCTCAGAAGTGCGTATCTGCAGCAGGACACGCAGTGTGACGTGGTGTGCTCCTCCCGATGAATAAAGCTCTGACTGTGTGTCTGTTCCAGGTGTCTACAGGACAACGAGTGGGACTTCAACAGAGCCGCACACATCTTCACACAGCTGAAAGTGAGTCTGTCTCTCACTGTGCTGAAATAAGAGTCCACAGCTTCTGGGTCTCCATTTTACCTCCTCTCTCTCTCCCTGACTCCTGCGACCCTCTCTCTCTAAACCCTGCGTGCCTCTCTCTCTCTCCCAGACCCCTTCATGCCTCCTCTCTCTCTCTCCCAGACCCCTTCATGCCTCCTCTCTCTCTCTCTCTCCCAGACCCCTTCATGCCTCCTCTCTCTCTCTCTCTCCCCCTCCGCCTGACCCCTGCGTGCCTCCTCTCTCTCTGACTCACGCTCTCTCTCTCTCCAGGCTCAAGACAAGATCCCTCCAGCTGCTTTCATGAAATGAAGAGGAGAAGGGTGTTGTAAATGATGACTGTGGTCGTGACGCCACAGCATGAAGAAATGGAACTACGTCCTGTTGTTTTTATATTACCTTTTCGTTTTTTAAAAAAACCTTCCCTAAACAGAACTGTTGACTGTGAACCTGTGACCTCAGCAGAAGCTTCAATACAGGCCTGCCCCCGCCTGTCTGTAGATACTCACCGTTACCGCTATTAAACAGCCAGTCTCCCCCGGCTGACCTGGCGCTCTGAGTTTCCTGCGTTTTGGCTTTAATAGTGTGATTTTATAAGTGCACATCTTGAACAGAAATAAAAGAAACTGAGAAATGGAAAGCAGAGGCTGTTTGCTGGTGATTTTATCTGAGGTGAACGTCTGAAGTGTCCAGTTGTACATTTGCACAAAGGTGAAAAGTGCAGTGCGCACAAGTGTGCAGAATCCTTGCGCTGTAGAGCGGCAGGAACACCAGCTGAGGGCAGCAGAGGATCCTGCGAGGACAGATGAGAAGCAAACACAGCAGAGCTGGATATCTGATGGTGTTTGAGTGAGTCTCTCGGTAGTGTGGAGTCAGTCCAGTTAGTTTTACAAGTCACCCCGAATCGGGGGTCTCCAGCCCCGTCCCCTGGTGCTCTTCTAGGTCACCTGTTTGTGAACAGTGGTTATTCCGGTGTGATACGGATTCATTGAGCAAGTGATCTGTTCAATTAACAGAAGTGGCCCAGGTCTCTCCGTACTTCATCATGGTAACGTTGCTCCTAATCTTTAGAAACTGGTGATTTAGAGGTGGTGTCTGAGTCCTGCTGTAGGGGGGTCATGGGGGTTCTGTGTGCTGTGAAGGGGGAATGACACCACAGAGGAAGAAGAGACCGACGAGATCAGATTCTGCCCTGAAAACATCTCGGGAAGGCGGTTCAGAGCAGGGCCCGCCAGCTTGGTCATTCCAGTCCGTACCTCTGCAGGACAACAGACCTCCTGTCAGTAATTAGACTCGTGAAGCAGGTGCTGCGGACCTCTTTGATAACCGTGTGAAGTGTCTGGTCGAGCTTGCCTTGAAGGGCCAGGCTTGACTGGCTGTGGTTTAAAGGAACTGAGCACCTTCAGTCTTGACCGAAGACTGAAGGAAAAGGGCCGTGTGAG
Source organism: Atractosteus spatula (assembly GCF_055471065.1). Lineage (NCBI taxonomy): Eukaryota > Metazoa > Chordata > Actinopteri > Semionotiformes > Lepisosteidae > Atractosteus > Atractosteus spatula. The sequence goes on from NW_028296641.1 coordinate 488,768, forward strand.
TGAATTTTAGGGCATGTAGAAAGATGCCAATATTCACAGGGCTCTCGAGACAGACTGGTGCTGTCTGGCCCTCTGCTTCAACCGCTGTTTGGGGTTTCCATACCAGTCGAACTTTATCACTAACTGTGGCTGAAAAGCTGATCGACACATTTTGTGTTCTCTCGAATTGACTACTGTAAGGCTCTACTCGCTGGGGTATCTAAATCCGCATTGAACACACTGCAGTCTGTCCACAATTCGGCAGCCAGAATCCTGACCAGGTCCAGTGCAAGCGATCACATTACTCCTGTCCTAGAGTCCTTGCACTGGCTTCCGGTCAAATTCCGTGTGGACTTTAAAATCCTCATGCTCATGAAAATCCACCTCGCAACCCTTCACTCTTCTAATTCTGGTCTCCTTACTGTCCCCCAAGCCTCTCTACACTCTAGGGGTGACAGGGCCTTCTCCTGCTGCGCCCCCAGGCTCTGGAACTCTCTGCCCAAGGACATCAGAGAGTCACTTTCTCTAAACTCCTTCAAGTCCAGACTCAACACCTTCTTTAGAAGAGCCTTTACTGAACTGGCTCCATTCTTCACCTCTCTGCTTTACTTAGTACCACCATCCACGGTCTCCTCTGTGTGTTGTAATTGTGTTTTATCTTGTGTATTCTTATTTATTGTTGTTGTCATTCTGTAAAGCGCCTTGAGAAGCCACCTTTAAAGGCGATACATAAAGTTTTTTTTATCATTATTCTTCCCTGGTCGCAAAACCGACCTTCTCAACATGGCGTCCCGCGTTTCCCGTCTCCCCGCGACCTCGCCGCCTGCACCCCTCTGACGTCATGACGCAGCGCCCGTTCGCGGAGTTGAAAACAATAAACAATCTGCGAGCGACGCAGCGGACGCAAGAATCCGAACCGCCGGAAAGAAACGGGAAACGGAACTGAATCCGGACTTGGCCTGCTCTTCATTTTCCCGGACTATTCCGTCGAAGCTCCGGGGCTGACGGACACGTCTCACGGTTAACAGCCCCGTCCGTCGGTGTCGGTCTGTCACCTCTGCCCCGCTTCCCTGTTATGCGGGTCCCGGGGAGCCGGACCGAGCCGAGCTCCGCGCCCTGCCCCCCGTTCCGCCAGCCCCATGTCCCGCTGGCTGCTGCCCTGGTCCGGCTCGCTCAAGAAGCGGGCCTGCCGGTACCTCCTGCAGCACTACCTCGGCCACTTCCTGCAGGAGCGCCTGACTCTGGACCAGCTCAGCCTGGACCTGTACAACGGCAGCGGGGTCATCCGAGACATCACCCTGGACGTCTGGGTGAGCCCGCCCGAACCGCGCCAGGACCGGCCCGGCCTGTCGGCACTGGTGTTGTCTGCGGCCGTCATCGTCGTTGTTATTAATATTATTGTTGTTATTGTCAGTAGCCGTGTCGCTGTCGCCACCAGCACCAGGAGTCAGCTGGGGGGGGTTTGCGCCAGTGGGAAGCTGGGAGAGTTTGGAGAATCTCCCAGTTCAAGCTCTGGTGTCGGGATGAGTCAGTAGATTTCGTCACCTTCACTGCTCCAGATCTTTGTCCTGGAGGATCTGTGCAGTAAACTGAGCACTTCACCCCCCCCCCCATCGTCATATCATACTGATTCTGTCTCCTCTCCCCTCTCTACCCCTCTCTACCCCTCTCTCCCCCCTCTCCCCCTTCCTCCCCTGTTTCTCCCACCTCTGCTCCTCTCTCCCCTCCCTCACCTGTTTCTCCCCTCTCTACCCCTCTCTCCCCCCTCTCCCCCTTCCTCCCCTGTTTCTCCCACCTCTGCTCCTCTCTCCCCTCCCTCCCCTGTTTCTCCCCTCTCTACCCCTCTCTCCCCTGTTTCTCCCACCTCTCCTCTCCCCTCTCTCCTCCTCTCTCTCCCTCCTCCCCTGTTTCTCCCCTCTCTACCCCTCTTTCCCCTCCCCTCTCCTCTCTCTCCCTCCTCCCCTGTTTCTCCCCTTTCTCCTCCTCTCTCCCCTGTTTCTCCCACCTCTCCCCTCCCCTCTCTCCTCCTCTCTCTCCCTCCTCCCCTGTTTCTCCCCTCTCTACCCCTCTTTCCCCTCCCCTCTCTCCTCTCTCCCTCCTCCCCTGTTTCTCCCCTCTCTCCCCTGTTTCTCCCCTCTCTCCTCCTCTCTCCCCTGTTTCTCCCACCTCTCCCCTCCCCTCTCTCCTCCTCTCTCTCCCTCCTCCCCTGTTTCTCCCCTCTCTACCCCTCTTTCCCCTCCCCTCTCTCCTCTCTCTCCCTCCTCCCCTGTTTCTCCCCTCTCTCCCGTTTCTCCCCTCTCTCCTCTCCTCTCCCCTGTTTCTCCCCTCTCTCCCCTCTCTCCCCTGTTTCTCCCCTGTTTCTCCCACCTCTCCCCTCCCCTCTCTCCTCCTCTCTCTCCCTCCTCCCCTGTTTCTCCCCTCTCTACCCCTCTTTCCCCTCCCCTCTCCTCTCTCTCCCTCCTCCCCTGTTTCTCCCCTTTCTCCTCCTCTCTCCCCTGTTTCTCCCACCTCTCCCCTCCCCTCTCTCCTCCTCTCTCTCCCTCCTCCCCTGTTTCTCCCCTCTCTACCCCTCTTTCCCCTCCCCTCTCTCCTCTCTCTCCCTCCTCCCCTGTTTCTCCCCTCTCTCCCCTGTTTCTCCCCTCTCTCCTCCTCTCTCCCCTGTTTCTCCCACCTCTCCCCTCCCCTCTCTCCTCCTCTCTCTCCCTCCTCCCCTGTTTCTCCCCTCTCTACCCCTCTTTCCCCTCCCCTCTCTCCTCTCTCTCCCTCCTCCCCTGTTTCTCCCCTCTCTCCCCTGTTTCTCCTCTCTCTCCTCTCCTCTCCCCTGTTTCTCCCCTCTCTCCCCTCTCTCCCCTGTTTCTCCCCTGTTTCTCCCACCTCTCCCCTCCCCTCTCTCCTCCTCTCTCTCCCTCCTCCCCTGTTTCTCCCCTCTCTCCTCCTCTCTCACCTGTTTCTCCCACCTCTCCTCTCCCCTCTCTGCTCCTCTCTCCAGTCCGTCAATGAGCTGCTGGAGTCGGTGGGTGCTCCTCTGGAGCTGGTTGACGGCTTTGTGTCCAGCATCGCCGTGACGATCCCCTGGGCCGCTCTGGTCACTGACCACTGCACCGTGGAGATCCAGGGGCTGCAGCTGACCTGCCGACCCAAGTACAGAACCAGTGAGTACCGTCTTGCACTGCTGTCGATCCGCACTCTCCAGAACCAGAACCCTTTCATGTAGACCTCTACAGCCCATCACACACCATTGACTGCTGTAGAGCAGTTGACCCTGTTCTGGACAAACCCATGCACAGCGGTGTGCTTTAATGCCCAATCTAGTCAATACCACTCAGTCTAGATCAGTCTTTTGTGCATTGGTCCTGTCCAGTAAACATCTGTACTGTTAGTGTCCATCAGTCCAGTGAATCCAGACCTCTGTAGTCTTGTCCAGTGCTGGACCCCAGGGTCCGGTCCCCTGTTGGAAGTACCAGCCAGTGTTTCGCACTGGGAATGCTGTCTGTGCTGCCCTCTACAGGTACCACCTGGGACTCGCAGGGCTGGTCCTCCTGTATGACCTCCAGCATGCAGCTGGCTCAGGAGTGCCTGAAGGACCCGCCTGAGGCGTCCGAGGAGCCGCCCGCTCCACTGGAGGGTCTGGAGATGTTTGCGCAGACGATCGAGACGGGTAAGTGTGTGTGAGTGACAGCTGCTCGGGGCCGCAGGCAGGCTGGGAGCAGCCGTGTGCGCAGCAGGTCAGAGCCGTCGGACTGGACCGCGCGTGATTAACCCTCGCTGTGCTGCAGTGCTGCGCCGTATCCGAGTCACCTTCCTGGACACCATCGTCCGAGTGGAGCACCAGCCCCTGGACTCCGACACCGGAGTGGCTTTGGAGGTGCACGTCAAACGGTAAGGAGCTGCGGCCACCTGGACGCCGGTGTTACTGCCCCCACATGACACGGAAGGCTTCCCGAGACACTGAAGCCCCGCCCGTCTTGTGTGCCAGGCTGGACTACTGTGACGAGGCGGTGAGGGACTCCAGCCAGGCGCTGCCTGTTGACATCCACCAGCCCCCTGCTGTCCTGCACAAGATCCTGCAGCTCAGCGCCGTGCAGCTGCTGTACGAGGCTACTGGGGGCTCACAGGTAACACTCCCAGCCCAGCACGAAACCACACGCCTCACTCACCTGAGCACAGCTAACACTCCCAGCCCAGCACGCTCTCTGGCTCAGAGGAAACCACACGCCTCACTCACCTGAGCACAGCTAACACTCCCAGCCCAGCACGCTCTCTGGCTCAGAGGAAACCACACGCCTCACTCACCTGAGCACAGCTAACACTCCCAGCCCAGCACGAACTCTGGCTCAGAGGAAACCACACGCCTCACTCACCTGAGCACAGCTAACACTCCCACCTCACTCACCTGAGCACAGCTAACACTCCCAGCCCAGCACGCTCTCTGGCTCAGAGGAAACCACACGCCTCACTCACCTGAGCACAGGTAACACTCCCAGCCCAGCACGCTCTCTGGCTCAGAGGAAACCACACGCTTCACTCACCTGAGCACAGCTAACACTCCCAGCCCAGCACGCTCTCTGGCTCAGAGGAAACCACACGCCTCACTCACCTGAGCACAGCTAACACTCCCAGCCCAGCACGAACTCTGGCTCAGAGGAAACCACACGCCTCACTCACCTGAGCACAGCTAACACTCCCAGCCCAGCACGCTCTCTGGCTCAGAGGAAACCACACGCCTCACTCACCTGAGCACAGCAGCTAACACTCCCACCTCACTCACCTGAGCACAGGTAACACTCCCAGCCCAGCACGCTCTCTGGCTCAGAGGAAACCACACGCCTCACTCACCTGAGCACAGCTAACACTCCCACCTCACTCACCTGAGCACAGCTAACACTCCCAGCCCAGCACGCTCTCTGGCTCAGAGGAAACCACACGCCTCACTCACCTGAGCACAGCTAACACTCCCAGCCCAGCACGCTCTCTGGCTCAGAGGAAACCACACGCCTCACTCACCTGAGCACAGCTAACACTCCCACCTCACTCACCTGAGCACAGGTATCACTCCCAGCCCAGCACTCTCTCTGGCTCAGAGGAAACCACACGCCTTACTCACCTGAGCACAGCTAACACTCCCAGCCCAGCACTCTCTCTGGCTCAGAGGAAACCACACGCCTCACTCACCTGAGCACAGGTAACACTCCCAGCCCAGCACGCTCTCTGGCTCAGAGGAAACCATACGCTTCACTCACCTGAGCACAGCTAACACTCCCAGCCCAGCACGCTCTCTGGCTCAGAGGAAACCACACGCCTCACTCACCTGAGCACAGCTAACACTCCCACCTCACTCACCTGAGCACAGGTAACACTCCCAGCCCAGCACGCTCTCTGGCTCAGAGGAAACCACACGCCTCACTCACCTGAGCACAGGTAACACACCTGGTTTACAGGTAGCACAGGTGCTCAGGCGATGCCATTCGTGTCTCTCCTGCAGGCTGAGGTCCCCCCAGGCAGCGACAGTGAGGGGGATTCCCTGGCCACAGGCGATCGCGAGTCTGGCCCACAGCGCCCCCAGCTGATTGGGATGTGCTCTGGCGTCATGGAGACCAGTGTGAAGATCAAACAGAACAGTGCCCTGCCTGGGCCCAAGGTACTGATAGCACCAGGTGAACTGGCATTCACTGCGAAGCCAGTCTGAACCAGTGTACACCATCCTCTCTCCCTGACTCTGACTCTGGAGAATATGGGATCAGTGACGTCTCTGGCCCGGGGAGAGAGAGGCACTCTGACTCCTCTCTCTGTTGTCTCTGTCAGCTGGAGCTGGATGGAAAGATGGGCTGTGTCCACCTGCTGCTGTCCCCAGGCCAGATCGCTCACCTGTCGGACCTGCTGTCTGTGCTCTGCGTTGAGACAGGTACAGGTGCGCACGTCTCTACTAACCTCCTCACCCTCCCTCCCCTCGGGACACCTGTACCGCACACGCACACTCTCTCTCTCCCCTGTGCGATGTGTGCTGACATCGGCTCTCTCTCTGTGCTGTGGAAGAGCCCAGCAGGGCGGCCGATGGGGGGTGCAGTCGCCCCCTGGGCTCTGAGGACCTGCGGCTGATCGAGGAGGACCTGAGCAGGCAGCTGAGCGCCGAGACTGCCGACAGGGGCCAGGCCAGCGAGGAGGAGGAGCAGCAGGGCTTCCTCGGCAGCCTGGACAACACAGGTCAGACTCGGCGTGACACTCTGACGCCACAGTGTGTGAATCTGGGGCCTGTGTGAATCCGCAGTGTGTTAATCTGGGACTATGCTGTGTGACGCCGCAGTGTGTTAGCCTGGGGCCTGTGTGAATCCGCAGTGTGTTGATCTGGGGCCTGTGTGAATCCGCAGTGTGTTGATCTGGGGCCTGTGTGAATCCGCAGTGTGTTGATCTGGGGCTATGCTGTGTGATGCCGCAGTGTGTTAATCTGGGTCCTGTGTGACGCCGCAGTGTGTTAATCTGGGCTATGCTGTGTGACGCCGCAGTGTGTTGATCTGGGGCTGCTGTGTGAATCCGCAGTGTGTTGATCTGGGGCCTGTGTGAATCTGCAGTGTGTTGATCTGGGGCCTGTGTGAATCCGCAGTGTGTTGATCTGGGGCTGCTGTGTGAATCCGCAGTGTGTTAATCTGGGCCATGCTGTGTGACGCTGCAGTGTGTTGATCTGGGGCTGCTGTGTGACGCTGCAGTGTGTTGATCTGGGGCTGCTGTGTGACGCCGCAGTGTGTTGATCTGGGGCTGCTGTGTGACGCCGCAGTGTGTTGATCTGGGGCTGCTGTGTGAATCCGCAGTGTGTTGATCTGGGGCCATGCTGTGTGACGCCGCAGTGTGTTAATCTGGGCTATGCTGTGTGACGCCGCAGTGTGTTGATCTTGGGCTGCTGTGTGAAGCCGCAGTGTGTTGATCTGGGCCATGCTGTGTGACGCCGCAGTGTGTTGATCTGGGCCATGCTGTGTGACGCCGCAGTGTGTTGATCTGGGGCCTGTGTGACGCCGCAGTGTGTTGATCTGGGGCTGCTGTGTGACGCCGCAGTGTGTTGATCTGGGGCCTGTGTGACGCCGCAGTGTGTTGATCTGGGGCTGCTGTGTGACGCCGCAGTGTGTTGATCTGGGGCTGCTGTGTGAATCCGCAGTGTGTTGATCTGGGGCCATGCTGTGTGACGCCGCAGTGTGTTAATCTGGGCCATGCTGTGTGACGCCGCAGTGTGTTGATCTGGGCCATGCTGTGTGACGCCGCAGTGTGTTGATCTGGGCTATGCTGTGTGACGCCGCAGTGTGTTGATCTGGGGCTGCTGTGTGACGCCGCAGTGTGTTGATCTGGGCCATGCTGTGTGACGCCGCAGTGTGTTGATCTGGGGCCTGTGTGACGCCGCAGTGTGTTGATCTGGGCCATGCTGTGTGACGCCGCAGTGTGTTGATCTGGGCTATGCTGTGTGACGCCGCAGTGTGTTGATCTGGGGCTGCTGTGTGACGCCGCAGCGTGTTGATCTGGGCCATGCTGTGTGACGCCGCAGTGTGTTGATCTGGGGCTGCTGTGTGACGCCGCAGTGTGTTAATCTGGGCCATGCTGTGTGACGCCGCAGTGTGTTGATCTGGGCTATGCTGTGTGACGCCGCAGTGTGTTGATCTGGGCTATGCTGTGTGACGCCGCAGTGTGTTGATCTGGGGCTGCTGTGTGAATCCGCAGTGTGTTGATCTGGGGCTGCTGTGTGAATCCGCAGTGTGTTGATCTGGGGCTGCTGTGTGAATCCGCAGTGTGTTGATCTGGGGCCATGCTGTGTGACGCCGCAGTGTGTTGATCTGGGCCATGCTGTGTGACGCCGCAGTGTGTTGATCTGGGCCATGCTGTGTGACGCCGCAGTGTGTTGATCTGGGCTATGCTGTGTGACGCCGCAGTGTGTTGATCTGGGGCTGCTGTGTGACGCCGCAGTGTGTTGATCTGGGCCATGCTGTGTGACGCCGCAGTGTGTTGATCTGGGCCATGCTGTGTGACGCCGCAGTGTGTTGATCTGGGGCCTGTGTGACGCCGCAGTGTGTTGATCTGGGCCATGCTGTGTGACGCCGCAGTGTGTTGATCTGGGCTATGCTGTGTGACGCCGCAGTGTGTTGATCTGGGGCTGCTGTGTGAAGCCGCAGTGTGTTGATCTGGGGCTGCTGTGTGACGCCGCAGTGTGTTGATCTGGGCCATGCTGTGTGTTTCAGAGATGTTCTACTCCATGGGCGTGGGGATGAGCAGCAGTGTGGCGTCCCTGCGCTCGGCCAGCGAGCTGTCGGACAGCGGGATGGACTCCTCCGTGCACAGCCAGCTCAGCGCGCTGGCCGTGGGGGTGAGCACCTCTCTCTGTGCCGCCGCCGCCTGCGTCTGTGGGAGTCACTCTGGGCCTCTGGGGGGCAGCACTGTGTGGGGCTTGTGCTGGTCCTGACTGACCGCTTCTCTCTGTCCGCCTGCGTGTGCGATTCCCAGCTGATGGTGACCAGTCCCCGGCGCTACCCTGTCCCCGGAGCACTGTCCAGCCTGCAGGCCGGTCCCAGGCTCTCAGGTGTGTCTCTCTCGATGAAAAGCCACTGGAGCCGTGTAGCTTGTGGTGTCTGCCCAGCGACTGAGCCCCCCTCTCTGCCTGCAGGCCGGCTCTCGCAGCGCCCCCCAGCGGAGCCTCTGAAAACGGACGCCCTGCTCCGCCTCTCCCTGGGGGGGCTCACCCTCACCCTGCTGGAGCAGGAGCCCTCCCCCGCGGGCCAGCAGGGGGAGCCGTCCCTGGCCGAGGTGTCGCGCGTGTTCTTCCAGGAGCTGGGCTTCTTCAAGGATGCCATGTTCAGCGGCAGAGACTTCACCCCGCTGAGAGAGAGCTTCGCCAAGGCCTGCCCACACTCCCACCTCAGGTACTGCCTGTACACACCTGTACACACCTGCACACACCTGTACACACTGTACTGTACACACTGTGCTTCACCCTGCTGAGAGAGCGTCCCCAAGGCCTACTCACACTCCCACCTCAGGTATTGCCTGTACACACTGTACTGTACACACTGTACTGTACACACTGTGCTTCACCCTGCTGAGAGAGAGCGTCCCCAAGGCCTACCCACACTCCCACCTCAGGTATTGCCTGTACACACTGTACTGTACACACTGTGCTTCACCCCGCTGAGAGAGAGCGTCCCCAAGGCCTACCCACACTCCCACCTCAGGTATTGCCTGTACACACCTGTACACACCTGCACACACCTGTACACACTGTACTGTACACACTGTGCTTCACCCCGCTGAGAGAGAGCGTCCCCAAGGCCTACTCACACTCCCACCTCAGGTATTGCCTGTACACACTGTACTGTACACACTGTGCTTCACCCCGCTGAGAGAGAGCGTCCCCAAGGCCTACCCACACTCCCACCTCAGGTATTGCCTGTACACACCTGTACACACCTGCACACACCTGTACACACTGTACTGTACACACTGTGCTTCACCCCGCTGAGAGAGAGCTTCGCCAAGGCCTGCCCACACTCCCACCTCAGGTATTGCCTGTACACACCTGTACACACCTGCACACACTGTACTGTACACACTGTGCTTCACCCCGCTGAGAGAGAGCTTCGCCAAGGCCTGCCCACACTCCCACCTCAGGTACTGCCTGTACACACCTGCACACACCTGTACACACTGTACTCTACACACCTGCACACACCTGCACTGACTGTACACACCTGCACATACAGGGTTAGTGAAGTGGTTCTCCTTCTCTACACTGGGTGCTTGGAGATCCTTTGGGTCGAGAGGCCCTGTACAAGGATGAGGAATTCTCCCGGACTGGTCACCTGTTCTCTGTCCCTCGCAGGCTCACTGGCTCGGCCGTTCAGGTCACCTGTGAATGGAAGAGCTCGGGGCGCCGCGCCCGCGAGATGACCTCTGACCTCTCCTTCAGCAGACTGGAGCTGCTGGAGTGTCTGCGGGATCCCGAGAGCCCAGGGGAGCCCCAGTACACTGAGGTACCGAGCACCCTGAGCACCCCAACAGCCCAGGGGAGAATGGGGAATGGAGGAGGGGCCCCGGGCTCCAGTCCCGCTGCGCTCCGTGAGGCCCAAGCGGCCGATCTTTTCAATGGAGCTTCCGCGGGGGGGTTAGGATGAGGTTCAGGCTCCCGTTGGGTATAAAGCGTCTCTGAAGGAGTTCAGCAGCGGTCTGTGGGCCGCGAGGTGAACCCAAGGGCTGCGTGGCGCAGGCAAGGGTGGCAAAAGCCAAGACATCGTCCTGATCCGCCGCCGCAGCAGGCAGCGTTCCCAGGCCGGGCAGAACGCAGTGTAGCAGGGAGCAAAGGGCAAGTCCAAGAGACGGGATCGGAGCGGAGGAAGGGTCGAGAATCCACGGCGAAGCCCCAGACAGGGCGCTAGGGCGCCTGAGAGCCCACGAAGGCCGGGAGCAAACAGTTCTTACAGCCAGAGCCAGAGCGCCACCAGGTCTGGCCTCAAGCAGTCTGATCCACCTGTGGCGCACAGGTGGCACACAGGTGGATCAGGGCTTCCCGCCTGATCGTGTAGCCACGGCCGCTGGCGCTGACTGACAGACGAGTACAGGCGTGGCCTGAGGCCGTCGTTACACTAGCGGGAGCCAGCCCGACGCAGAAGGGCGAAGAACGGAGAGCAGGTCGCCATGCTGCTGGTGTGCATGTGCGCGGGGTGTTGGGCATTACTGGCTCCTTCAAGCCCAGTTTGGGATCATTTGCCCCAGATGGACCGAAGATGTTGGTTTGCTTCCTGGTGACTCAGATGGACTTACTGTCCCTCTGTCCGTGTCCTCAGGTCCTGCTGTTCCAGAATTCCAGTGCCTTCACGTTCGGTCAGACGGCCAAGCCCTGCGCCCAGATCCATTACCGGCTGAGCGAGAGCACGTCCCGCAGGGTACCTGTCGCGCTCCCATGAGCTCTCCCTTTCCTGCTGCACCTGTCCTGAGCCCCCAGCCCCACAGCCTGCTGGATCCCGAAAACAGACTGTAACGCCAGGAGAGCTGGACATCAGCACTGTTCCTGTGTCTGAAGCGATCAGCACTGGGGGTCACACTGCACTGAGGTGTCCAGTGGGGTCAGTGCTGGGGGTCACACTGCCCTGAGGTGTCCAGCGGGGTCAGCACTGGGGGTCACACTGCACTGAGGTGTCCAGTGGGGTCAGTGCTGGGGGTCACACTGCACTGAGGTGTCCAGTGGAGTCAGTCCTGGGGGTGCTGGTGTGATGTTGAGGTTAAAGCTGTCCACTGGGGTCAGTCCTGGGGGTTAAACTGCCCTGAGGTGTCCAGTTTGTGTGTTCAGCTGTGACGTTGCTCTCTGGTGCTGTGCAGGGAGCGGTCCGGCAGAAACTCGTGCGCAGTGAGAGCACAGTGCGTGTGGAGCTCGGGGAGTTCACCGCAGAACTGGACCTGGACCTGCTGACCCGGCTGGACCTCATCTTCCGAGCCCTGAGTGCAGAGGCACAGTCGCACGCACAGGTAGACGTCCTGTGCAGTGTCCTCGGCCTGTCTCCCTAGCCCCTCCTCTCTCTGACCCTGTTTGTGTTGTTTCTCGTCCACTTCCTGCGTCTGTCTCTCCCTCTCGCTCTACCTAGGTCTTCTCTGCCTCTCTCTACCTCTGTGCCCCCGATCTGTACCTGCCTGTATCGTACTCTGCCTCTGGCTCTAGCTATTTCTCTTTTCCTTCTGCGCCTCTCTCTGCCTCTGGTCTTCCTGCCTCTCTCTCTGACTCTCACCCTCTGCCTCTCTCTGCCTCTGGTCTTTCTGCCTCTCTCTGACTCTTGCACCCTCTGCCTCTCTTTCTGCCTCTGGTCTCTCTGCCTCTCTCTCTGACTCTCACCCTCTGCCTCTCCTCTGTGCGTCAGCCTGACCAGCCGCAGTGCAGTGAGCTCCACTCCTCCGTCACCCTCCTCTCCCCGCTGGCGGTTTTGAGGCTCCGCTTCCCAGTGCCGGACCTGCGCACTGGACCCGAGCGCCGCCCCCCGACCCGGAAGGAGGTCCGGAAGGACAGCCTGCGCCTGGAGCTGAGGGAGCTGGAGCTCCGGAGCCAGAGCAGCCCAGACCGGGCTAGAGCTACCCCACCCTGGAGCATGGAGGCCCAGTTCTCTGACCTGCACGGTGAGGAGTGGTAGGGGCTTGAGTGGAGTAGCACGTTTAAGGGTACGGCATACCGCGATACACTCCGGAGTGGGGATAGCTGGGAGAGTCGCTCCGGCGTGGGGATAGCTGGGAGAGTCGCTCCGGCGTGGGGATAGTCACTCCGGCGTGGGGATAGCTGGGAGAGTCGCTTCGGCGTGGGGAGAGTCGCTCCGGCGTGGGGATAGCTGGGAGAGTCGCTTCGGTGTGAGGATAGCTGGGAGAGTCGCTTCGGCGTGGGGATAGCTGGGAGAGTCGCTCCGGCGTGGGGATAGCTGGGAGAGTCGCTCCGGCGTGGGGATAGTCACTCCGGCGTGGGGATAGCTGGGAGAGTCGCTCCAGCGTGGGGATAGCTGGGAGAGTCGCTCCGGTGTGGGGATAGTCGCTCCGGCGTGGGGATAGCTGGGATAGTCGCTCCGGCGTGGGGATAGTCACTCCGGTGTGGGGATAGCTGGGAGAGTCGCTCCAGCATGGGGATAGTCGCTCCGGCGTGGGGATAGTCACTCCGGTGTGGGGATAGCTGGGAGAGTCGCTCCAGCATGGGGATAGTCGCTCTGGCATGGGGATAGTCACTCCGGTGTGGGGATAGTCACTCCGGTGTGGGGATAGCTGGGAGAGTCACTCTGGCATGGGGATAGTCGCTCTGGCGTGGGGATAGTCACTCCGGTGTGGGGATAGCTGGGAGAGTCGCTCCAGCATGGGGATAGTCACTCCGGTGTGGGGATAGCTTGGAGAGTCGCTCCGGCTTGGGGATAGCTGGGAGAGTCGCTCTGGCGTGGGGATAGTCACTCCGGCGTGGGGATAGCTGGGAGAGTCGCTTCGGCGTGGGGAGAGTCACTCCGGCGTGGGAATAGCTGGGAGAGTCGCTCTGGCGTGGGGATAGCTGGGAGAGTCGCTTCGGCGTGGGGATAGCTGGGAGAGTCGCTCCGGCGTGGGGATAGTCACTCCGGCGTGGGGATAGCTGGGAGAGTCGCTCCGGCGTGGGGATAGCTGGGAGAGTCGCTCCGGCGTGGGGATAGTCGCTCCGGCGTGGGGGTAGCTGGGATAGTCGCTCCGGCGTGGGGATAGTCACTCCGGTGTGGGGATAGCTGGGAGAGTCGCTCCAGCATGGGGATAGTCGCTCCGGCATGGGGATAGTCACTCCGGTGTGGGGATAGCTGGGAGAGTCGCTCTGGCATGGGGATAGTCGCTCTGGCATGGGGATAGTCACTCCGGTGTGGGGATAGTCACTCCGGTGTGGGGATAGCTGGGAGAGTCACTCTGGCGTGGGGATAGTCGCTCTGGCGTGGGGATAGTCACTCCGGTGTGGGGATAGCTGGGAGAGTCACTCCGGCGTGGGGATAGTCACTCCGGCGTGGGGATAGTCACTCCAGTGTGGGGATAGTCGCTCCGGCGTGGGGATAGTCACTCCGGTGTGGGGATAGCTGGGAGAGTCGCTCCAGCATGGGGATAGTCACTCCGGCGTGGGGAGAGTCGCTCCGGCGTGGGGAGAGTCACTCCGGCATGGGGAGAGTTGCTCCGGCATGGGGGGGCTGCAAAGATTCTTCAAAATACAACCCCCGCTTAGTCACGTGTCACGTGCGTTCATCACTTGTTTTATGTAATTCTAATAATTCAAGTTATACTGAAAATAAAAAATAGTAAATGGTGATTTTGAAATGATCATCTCTCTTCTGACCTCACTCTCCCTGCCCCCCGTCTCTCAGGTGTGTATGAGGACGGGGAGGGGGGATCGTTCCCCTGTATCAGAGTCCAGAAGGCCTCTGACCCCCAGGGTAACAGACAAGATGGCGTCCCCAGGTCAGTGTCTGTCTCCGTGTTCTTCACCCGGTCAGGACTGTGCTGCCTGTCAGTTGCTGAGCCACTCTCTCTCCCCCTCTCCCGCAGCGTCGTCGTGAGGCTGAGCTCGCCGGAGCCGAGCTCTGGGCCGTGGGAGGCGGGTGTGGAGCACAGTCTGGAGGGGGATCTGGGCTCTGTGGAGAGCCCCTGCGAGCTGAGGCAAAGAGAGAGCTCGCCTTTCTCCTCCAACAGGACCATGTTTGAGACCGAGGAGGTCAGGAACGGTTATTCTCTCTCTCTCTAGGCCTGGTCCCCCACTTCTGTCCCTGTCTGACTGAGACAAGCCTCTCTTCTCTCTCTCTCAGATGGTGATCCCAGCAGATCAAGAGGAGATGTTGGCCTTCCAGTCCCAGTGTGTCTCCCAGTCCCAGTATGTGCTGGAGGTCACCCTGCCTCTGGCCACAGTGCTCCTGCCCAGCAAGGAGGCCTACCAGAGTCTGTATAACCGGTACTGTCATAGTATAGCTGTATCTTCATTGCCAGAGTCTGTACTGTCGGTACTGTTGCTGCTAGTATAGCTGTATCTTCACTGCCAGAGCCTGTACAGCTGGTACCGTCACTGCTAGTACAGCTGTATTGTCGCTTACCGAGCCTGTACAAGCAGAACTGTCACTGCTTGTCCAGCTGCTGATGATATCCTGCCTCCTTTTCCCTCCAGGATCAACAATGACCTGTTGATGTGGGAGCCCCCCTCTCCGGACCTCCCTGGGCCCCCGGTCCCCCCCAGCGCTGCTCCTCGAAGGCAGCCGGGGCCCCGAGACCAGTTCCGCATGTGCAAGTCTGCCTTCAGGCTGGGTGAGCCCTGCCTATCTGCTAATCTAGTGCTTATCTAGGGCTGTGTGTGCTCCTGCTGTCCGGCTGTCTCAGTGATCTGTGCTGGTCTTAGTGATATGTGGTCCAGCTGTGGCTGTGCTGGTCTCAGTGATCTGTGCTGGTCTCAGTGATCTGTGCTCCTGCTGTCCGGCTGCGCTGGTCTCGGTGATCTATGCTCCTGCAGTCCGGCTGTGCTGGTCTTAGTGATCTGTGGTCCAGCTGTGGCTGTGCTGGTCACAGATATCTGTGCTGGTCACAGATATCTGTGCTGGTCTCAGTGATCTCTGCTCCTGCTGTCCGGCTGCGCTGGTCTCGGTGATCTATGCTCCTGCAGTCCGGCTGTGCTGGTCTCAGTGATCTGTGCTCCAGCTGTCAGGCTGTGCTGGTCTCAGTGATCTGTGCTCCAGCTGTCAGGCTGTGCTGGTCTCAGTGATCTGTGCTGGTCTCAGTGATCTGTGCTTCAGCTATCCGGCTGTGCATTAGCGACGTGTTGTTGCTGTGTGTCCCCAGACTCGGACTCAGACGAGGAGGAGCCTCAGTTCATCTCCGCTGAGGAGACCCTGAGGCACCGGGGGGCGGGGCTTCTGCTGGGCCCCACCCACAGCCTGCTCTCCCTGACCATTCACATCGGCCGGGGGCGGCTCACCTGTATGGCCGACAGCAAGGTGAGGTCACACCCTCTCCTGCCTACCTGCCTGCCTGTCAGACTGCAGGCTCAGCCCACGTGTCTCTCTCTTTCAGGGGGAGACCGGCCAGAAGGTGGAACAGTGTCACGGGGAGCTGGTGCTGGACGTGGAAGGAGGGAAGATATTTAGCGTGACGCAGCACCGGGGAGATCCCTTCCTCAACTTCCTGTGCCTGGAGAGCCAGAAGGTGGAGCTGTACCACCACGGTAGGAGAGAGGGGGAGCCGCTCAGTGGGGGGGTGTGGGGGGAGAGGAGTGGATCTTTCAGCTGTGCCGATCTCCCCCTGTCCTGTGCAGCGATGGTACCGGACTCCCCCCTCCCGGAGCGGCTGGAAATGCCCGGGTTCACCCCCCCGGATCACCTGGAGCCTACCATCTACCCCTCGGAGGCGGGGGTGTCCAGCGTGGCGGACAGGGAGAGCAGGAGGCAGATGCTGTCCACCGCCATCAAGATCACGCTGGACCCGGCGAGGGGAGTGAAGGTCTGTGCGGCGCGGAGTCCGTCTGCGTGCAGTTGTGTCTGTCCTGCTGTGTGACCTCTGACCCAGGAAGTACTCGCTTTGTGTTTCTCGTTTCTCCCCCCAGGAGTTCCTGGTTGCTCTCGGCCTGCAGGGGGCCACGTTGCGGCATCGTATGTCCCCGTCCTATCAGAGCTGGCACGAGCAGGTGAGTTACCGCCCCCCCCCCCTGCCTGCCCACCCTTGGTGCTGGCCGGCGGGCACGACTGACCCCCCCCCCCCCCCCTCTGTCTGGTCGGCAGCTGGTCGACTTCCTGGACGTGATCGACGAGCCGATCCTGGGGTACACGCCCCCTGCGGTCATCACCGTGCTGCACACACACTTGCTGAGCTGCGCTGTGGACTACAGGTGAGCCTGTCTGGATTCCCAGCACGTTTCTCAGCCCCTCCTCCATTTGCCCTGATCTCTCTGGACACACACAGTACCGCAGACAGCACCACCCAGTGTAGACGGTACATTGCACACATCATAAATAATAACCACAGAACAATAAATACATTGTGGAACACGTCTGCAGGCACATGCTCCGCGCGAACGCTTTGAAGAAACGCGTTTCCTCTTGCTCTTGCAGACCCCTCTACCTCCCGGTCCGCATGCTGTTCACCGCCGAGTCCTTCTCCCTGTCCAGCAACATCATCGTGGACACGGCGACCTTCCACCTCCGGTAAGGCACAGCAGTCTGATCCGCTCCAGGTGTGACAGTGCTGTCAGTCAGACTCCCAGTGCGCAGCAGTCTGATCCGCTCCAGGTGTGACAGTGCTGTCAGACTCCCAGTGTGCAGCAGCCTGATCCGCTCCAGGTGTGACAGTGCTGTCAGACTCCCAGTGCGCAGCAGTCTGATCCGCTCCAGGTGTGACAGTGCTGTCAGACTCCCAGTGCGCAGCAGTCTGATCTGCTCCAGGTGTGACAGTGCTGTCAGTCAGACTCCCAGTGCGCAGCAGTCTGATCCGCTCCAGGTGTGACAGTGCTGTCAGTCAGACTCCCAGTGCGCAGCAGTCTGATCCGCTCCAGGTGTGACAGTGCTGTCAGTCAGACTCCCAGTGCGCAGCAGTTTGATCCGCTCCAGGTGTGACAGTGCTGTCAGTCAGACTCCCAGTGCGCAGCAGTCTGATCCGCTCCAGGTGTGACAGTGCTGTCAGTCAGACTCCCAGTGCGCAGCAGTCTGATCCGCTCCAGGTGTGACAGTGCTGTCAGACTCCCAGTGCGCAGCAGTCTGATCCACTCCAGATGTGACAGTGCTGTCAGTCAGACTCCCAGTGCACAGCAGTCTGATCCGCTCCAGGTGTGACAGTGCTGTCAGACTCCCAGTGCGCAGCAGTCTGATCCGCTCCAGGTGTGACAGTGCTGTCAGTCAGACTCCCAGTGCGCAGCAGTCTGATCCGCTCCAGGTGTGACAGTGCTGTCAGTCAGACTCCCAGTGCGCAGCAGTCTGATCCGCTCCAGGTGTGACAGTGCTGTCAGTCAGACTCCCAGTGTGCAGCAGTCTGATCCGCTCCATGACAGCACTGTAAAACCTGGACTGGGAGTCATTACTCTAACCCTGTCTCTGCCCGTCTCTCTCTCTCAGGTTCATACTGGACGACTCTGCCCTCTACCTGTCCGACAGGTGTGATAGCGACACGGTGGACCTGCGCAGGGGTGGGTGCTCCTGTCTCCTGCTTGGTGTGTGCCTCAGACTGCTGCAGGCCATATGGACATTAACAGTACTCTCCCCTCGTCCTCTGTCCCTCTAGACTATGTCTGTGTTCTGGACATTGACCTCCTGGAGCTGGCCATCACCACCTGGAGAGCCAGCGAGGACAGCAAGCTGGTGAGAGGCTCCGTCTCTCTGACTGTCAGTCTGTTGTGGGTCAGAGTAAGAAATCTCTGTCTGTTTCTGTCTCAGTCTTGCCTGTCTCTGTCTCTCTGACTCTCTGCGTCTCTGTCTCAGACTCAGCCCCTGTTTGAGCTGCGCTGCTCCAACAATGTCGTCCACCTCCACACCTGCGCTGACTCCTGCGCCACCCTGGTCAACCTGCTGCAGTACCTGGTCTCCCACGGCGACCTGCACCCACCTCCACAACCCCACCCCCCGACCGAGATCGCTGGGCAGAAGCTGCCGGTACGAGGACAGGGACTGGGAGACAGATGGGGGACACACTGACAGGAGTGACCGGCAGTAACTCTGTACCCCTGGGGGTCACTGGCTGCCCCCTCTGTCTTCCGCAGCTGTCGGAAAGTCCCGCCTCCCTCCCTCCCTGCCTTCCTGCCGAGACCGCGGAGATCAACCAGTGTGACCTGACCGACGCCCTGATTGACACCGAAAAGAGCGAACAGGACGAGGAGGCGGGAGCAGGTGAGGGGAAGGAGGGGCTCAGGCCTGAGTGTCCTGACAGCTGCCTGCTGTGCTTTTGTGTGTGTGTGTGCGCTTGCGTGCGCGCTGTGTGTGTGTGTGTGTGTGTGTGTGTGTGTGTGTGTGTGTGCGCTTGCGTGCGCGCTGTGTGTGTGTGTTTGTGTGTGCGCGTACGTGCGTGTGCTTGCGTGCGCGCTGTGTGTGCGCGCTTGCGTGCGCGGTGTGTGTGTGCTGTGTGCTATAAGTGCAGTACGTGTGTGTTTGTGCGTGCGTGCGTGCGTGCGTGCGTGCGTGCGTGCGTGCGTGCGTGCGTGCGCTATGAGTGCAGTACGCGCACTGGGGTGAGGGCTCTTGCTCGGAGCACCACAGCAGTGTCCGCACGGCGGGCAGTGACGACCCCACTGCCTGTCCGACCCATCGGGAACCTCACAGGCCACAGAGTTCTCTAGGAGAAGCGGAGCTGTCAGGTGTCGGGGTACATGGAACCCCATTATATCAAGAAAACCACTCCAGGTGCTGCGGAGGGAGGCGCTGGTGTGTTCACTGCAGGGCCTGACGAAGACGTGTGTCACTGCCCTGCCAAGCCTGTGGTGTGTCTGCCGCCCCCTGCAGGCTCGCCTGTGGCAGCGCGCCGCAGCTCCCCTGTGTCCGTCTACCTGTTCCCTGGGGAGGCGCCGAAGCCCCGCCCCCCGGGGGCGGAGGGGGAGGAGCCGGCGGCTGACGGACGGGTGGCTGCAGCCAGTGAGACGCTGTCGGAGGCGGGCTCGGAGAACTCCACGGACAACGACGACTTCTGCATCCTGGAGGCGCCGGGGATGGGCATCCCTGTGAGTTTGGGGGTGCTGGGGGGGGGCCGGGGGCCGGGGGCCGGGGGCCGGGGGGGCGTGAGTGTGTGCGCATCAGTAACAACCTGCCCCCCTCCCTCCCTGCAGCCCCGGGACGGCGAGCCGGTGGTGACGGTGTTGTGCCCCGGGCAGATCCGCGTGCGGGACGGGCACTTCTCCCGGCCGCGGAGCAGCAGCGACGCGCTGCGGGCGCCGGCCCGGTTCCCGGTGCCCGAGACGCGCCTGGTGCTGCGCGAGGTGTCGGTGGTCTGGCACCTGTACGGCGGGCGGGACTTCGGGAGGCGGCCGGGCGCCGCCCACAGCGGCCACCCGCTCAGGTACCGGCGCCGGGTCGTTCCCGGTACCTGTCTGCGCCGGTCCGGCTCGGGACAGAACCTGCCAGGGCCCAGGTTTAACTGACAGGCGGTTCACAAATCTGGCCTTTCTGTCTTTTTCTCTCTCTCTCCCTCCTCTCCTCTCTCCTCCTGTCTCTCTCTCCTCTCCTCCTGTCTCCTTCTCACCCTGCCTCTCTCCTCCCGTCTCTCTCCTTCTCTCCTCCTGTCAGTTCAATTCAAGGTGCTTTATTGGAATTACCAATGACTCAATCAGTGTTGCCAAAGAAGACGCAATTAAGACAACATTTACAGATATTTACAGATGTCTGATACCTGTCTCTCTCTCTCTCTCTCTCTCTCTCTCTCTCTCTCTCTCCGCCAGGGGCCGGTCTGCCACGCCAGGTGCCCGGGCCTCCCCCTCTCGCTCGGGCCCGGCTCGGCCCCAGAACTCGTGGCGCTGGCAGGGGGGCAGCGGGCGATCCCACAGCCTGCTGATGGAGATCCAGCTCAGCAAGGTCCGCCTGTCCGCCAATTGTATACGGCCTGTCCGCCTGTTGTACAGGGCCTGTCTGCCTGTTCTATAGGGCCTGTCTGCCTGTCTGCCTGCTGTACAGCTGATCCAGCTCAGCAAGGTCCACCTGCCTGTCTGTCTGCCTGTTGTATACGGCCTGTCTGCCTGCTGTACAGGGCCTGTCTGCCTGTTCTATAGGGCCTGTCTGCCTGTCTGCCTGCTGTACAGCTGATCCAGCTCAGCAAGGTCCACCTGCCTGTCTGTCTGCCTGTTGTATACGGCCTGTCTGCCTGCTGTACAGGGCCTATCCGCCTGTTCTATAGGGCCTGTCTGCCTGTCTGCCTGCTGTACAGCTGATCCAGCTCAGCAAGGTCCACCTGCCTGTCTGTCTGCCTGTTGTATACGGCCTGTCTGCCTGCTGTACAGGGCCTATCCGCCTGTCTGCCTGCCTGTCTGTCTGCTGTACAGGGCCTGTCTGTCTGCCTGTCTGTCTGTCTGTCTGCCTGTCTGTCTGCCTGCTGTACAGGGCCTGTCCTCCTGTCTGTCTGCCTGTGTATAGGACCTGGCTGTCTGCCTGCTGTATAGGGCCTGTCCGCCTGTCTGTCTGCCTGCTGTACAGGGCCTGTCCTCCTGTCTGTCTGCCTGTGTATAGGACCTGTCTGTCTGCCTGCTGGACAGGGCCTGTCCTCCTGTCTGTCTGTCTGCCTGCCTGCCTGTCTGTCCGCCTTTTGTATAGGGCCTGTCCGCCTGTCTGTCTGCCTGCTTACAGGGCCTGTCCGCCTGTCTGTCTGCCTGTGTATAGGACCTGTCTGTCTGCCTGCTGTACAGGGCCTGTGTCAGTCTTGTCTGCCTGCCTGACTGTTGTCCAGGGCGTGTCTGAGTATCTGTCTGTGTGCCTGTTGTCCAGGGCCTGCCTGCCTGCCTGAGTGTCTGTCTGTGTTGTACCCTTCTCTCTCCCAGGTCAGCTTCCAGCACGAGTCGTACTCGCGCGCGGCAGCGCCCCCCCCAGGCTGGGCTGGGGAGGGGGAAGGGGGCGAGCGGCCGCTGTCCCGGCAGGTGTTTGTGGTCCAGGAGCTGGAGGTTCGGGACAGGCTGGCCTCCTCCCAGATCAACAAGTTCCTGTACCTGTACAGCAGTGAGAGCATGCCCCGCAGAGCCCACTCCAACATGGTGAGGAGGAGCTGTCTCCTTCTTCTCACTGAGCCTTTCCTCTCTGGACAGCCAGGTCTGCCTGTGTCCAGTGTGTGTGTCCAGGCTGTGCTCACTGAGCCTGTCCTCTCTGGACAGCCAGGTCTGCCTGTGTCCAGTGTGTGTGTCCAGGCTGTGCTCACTGAGCCTGTCCTCTCTGGACAGCCAGGTCTGCCTGTGTCCAGTGTGTGTGTCCAGGCTGTTCTCACTGAGCCTGTCCTCTCTGGACGGAGTGGTCTGCCTGTGTCCAGTGTCTGTGTCCAGGCTGTGGTCACTGAGCCTGTCCTCTCTTGGCAGCCAGGTCTGCCTGTGTCCAGGGTACGTGTCCAGGCTGTGGTCACTGAGCCTGTGCTCAGTGTGTTGTGTGGTGTGTGTTGTGCTGTGTGTTGTGTAGGTACTTTGACAGCAGTGGTGTCTCTGTCTCAGCTGATGGTCAAGGCTGTCCAGCTGTGTCCGGAGTCAGGGGTCGGCGGTCCTGAGTGCTGTCTGCGTGTCAGCCTGATGCCCCTGCGACTGAACATCGACCAGGTCAGACACACCGCACAACACACTGCCAACAGTACACAGCACCGCACAACACACTGCACTGCACAACACAACACTGCACAAGAGCACACAATGTGCAACACCACTGCACAGCTCTGTGTGTAGCAACACGCAGTAACACACTGCGCAACAGTACACAGCACCGCACAACAACACGCACCCCTGCACAGCTCAACACAACTCGCAGCAACCGCAGCTGCAGCGCACAGCTGCCCTCCGGACTGAGCCCACTCCTCCTGTCTCCCAGGATGCCCTGTTCTTCCTGAAGGACTTCTTCAGCAGCCTGGCCGCCGGCATCAACCCCTACCTGCCCGTCGACACGGCGACCGAGGGTGAGCACCTGTGGCCGTCACACACCTGTGTGTTTCAACACACCTGAGTGATTTGGGGTACCACGATATTGTGCGTCTGAAAGCTGGTGTGCTCGTTTGAGGGGTGTCCTGGGTAAAGCAGCTTCGGTGTTGCCTGCCTGTCTCACTGAATCTCTCTGTGTCTCCTGTCTCACTGTCTCAATCTCTCACTCACTTTCTGTCTCCTGTCTCACTGTCTCTGTGTCTGTCTTACTGTCTTTCTGCCTCACGGTGTGCCTCTCCCTCTCACACTCTCTCCCTCTCTCACTGTCCCTGTGTCCAGCGAAGGCAGAGCCAGACCTGGAGACAGACCCAGGCCAGAGTCAGGGCCCGTGCTTGGGGCCGGACCTGACCGTGTCCATGGAGACGACCTCAAGTGACCACAGCTCCGCCTCCACGGGGTCATCCTCCGCCGACCAGCCCATCTACTTCAGGTGGGCGGAGCCTGCGGCCGGTCAGGGGGGCAGTCCTGGGGCAGGGGCAGGGGGCCGGTCGTGTCCGTGCTCATGACCCCTGTGTCTCTCTGCAGGGAGTTCCGGTTCACCTCCGAGGTCCCCATCTGGCTGGATTATCATGGGAAGCATGTCAGCATAGAGCAGGTGAGCAGAGAGACAGGACAGCCTGTCTGTGTGACTCAGGGCCTGTCTCTCTGTCCGTGTATACCAGGGCCTGTCTCTCTGTCCGTGTGTCACAGGGTATGTCTCTCTGTCTGTGTGACTCAGGGCCTGTCTGTCTGCCAGTCTCTCTGTCCGTGTGTCTCGGGGCCTGTCTGTCTGCCTGTCTGTGTGTCTCAGGGCCTGTGTCTCTGTCTGTGTGTCTCAGGGCGTCTGTCTGCCTGTCTGTGTGTCTCAGGGCCTGTCTGTCTGCCTGTCTGTGTGTCTCAGGGCCTGTCTGTCGGCCTGCCTGTCTGCCTGTCTGTGTGTCTCAGGGCCTGTCTGTCGGCCTGTCTGTCGGCCTGTCTGTCTGCCTGTCTGTGTGACTCAGGGCCTGTCTGTCTCTCTCAGGGCACGTTTGCGGGGATCCTGATCGGTTTAGCCCAGCTCAACTGCTCTGAGCTGAAACTGAAGAGACTGTGCTGCCGACACGGGTCAGTGTAGACGCCTCACCCTGCCCCCCTGTGTGTCTCTCTCCTCTCCTGCCCCCCTGTGTGTCTCTCTCCCCTCTGACAACCCCCCCTCTCTCTCTGGCCCTCAGGCTGCTGGGGGTGGAGAAGGTGATTAATTACGCCATTAATGAGTGGCTGACGGACATCCGCAAGAACCAGCTGCCGGGGATTCTGGGAGGAGTGGGACCCATGCACTCGGTGGTGCAGCTGTGTGAGTACAGGAAGTGACCTCGGTGGCCGCGTTCCGGCCCGGCCCGCTGCGGCCCGGCCCGCCTGACGCCCTCTCCTCCTCTCGCTGTGCCTGCAGTCCACGGGGTGCGGGACCTCTTCTGGATGCCCATAGAGCAGTACCGCCGGGACGGGCGCATTATCCGCGGCCTCCAGCGGGGGGCGGCCTCCTTCGGCACCTCCACGGCCTCCGCCGCGCTGGAGCTGAGCAACAGGCTGGTGCAGGCCATTCAGGTACGCCCACCCAGAGCCCCGCCCTCCACTGCGCCACACCCACTCTGCTCCGCCCTGCCCAGAGCCCCGCCCTCCACTGCGCCACACCCACTCTGCCCCGTCCCGCCCAGAGCCCTGCCCTCCACTGCGCCACACCCACTCTGCCCCGTCCCGCCCAGAGCCCCGCCCTCCACTGCGCCACACCCACTCTGCTCCGCCCTGCCCAGAGCCCCGCCCTCCACTGCGCCACACCCACTCTGCCCCGCCCCGCCCATCCAGAGCCCTGCCCTCCACTATGCCACACCCACCCTGCTCCGCCCTGCCCAGAGCCCCGCCATTCTCTGCCCAGAGCTCTGTCCTCCACTGTCACCCCCACCCTGCCCCGCCCATAACCCTGCCCTCCACTGTGCCACACCCCCACCCAGAGCGCCACCCTCCATTGTGCCACACCCACCCTGACCCACTTACCAAGAGCCCCGCCCCCCACTGTGCCACCCCCAGCCTGCCCTGCCCCGCCCAGCCTGCCCGCGCAGAAACGACAGGCATGTCTCTCTCCCCAGGCCACAGCGGAGACCGTGTACGACATCCTGTCCCCCGCGCCGCCTCTGTGTCGGGCCCTGTCGGACCGGCGCCATGCCCACCGCCGGCCGGCCCAGCCTGCTGACCTGCGTGAGGGCGTTGCCAAGGCCTACGACACTGTCCGCGAGGTAAGACTGCTGGCCGGCAGGGCTGCTTCCTGTCCCTGACCCCCTCTCTGCCCTGTCCCTCTCTCTCTGTCCCTCTCTCTGCCCTGTTCCTCTCTCTCTGTCTCTCTCTCCATGTCCCCCTTTCTCTCTCTGTCAGTGCCGGATTTCCCAGGAGGCACTGCAGGCACAGCGCCTAGGGCCTATGAACTTCTTAGGGCCCACGAAGGAGGGAAACACTAGTGACTCACGAAAAACACGCTGAAACAGCATTCTTGCGATGGACTCCAGGGCCTCCAGATCGATAACCATGCGCTTTCCAGCGGCTGTTCTAGAAACTGGGAGTGTAGAAGTGCTAGCCGCTGGACTCGCTCCATCAGTCACGTGGTTTAGCTTTAGAACAGTTTAAAGTGCGTCATGTTTGCGTTGACCCCGTTTCGGAGTGAAAGTGCCTCGGGGCTACGAGCACCGCAGTCCGGCCCTGGTCTGTCTCTCTCCCACCTGTCTGTCCGTTTCTCCCCGTCTCTGTCTTTTTCTCTCTGTCTCTCTCCCACCTGTCTATCCGTTTCTCTCTCTCCCGCCTGTCTGTCTGTTCTGCCTGTCTGCCTGTCTCTCTCTCTTTCCCGCCTGTCTCTCTCCCTCTCCCACCTGTCTGTCCGTTTCTCTCTCCCCTGTCTGTCTTTTTCTCTCTCTCTCTCCCACCTATCCGTTTCTCTCTCTCCCGCCTGTCTGCCTGTCTCTCTCTCTCCCGCCTGTCTCTCTCTCTCCCACCTGTCTGTCCGTTTCTCTCTCCCGTCTCTCTGTCTTTTTCTCTGTCTCTCTCCCGCCTGTCTGTCCATTTCTCTCTCCCCTGTCTCTCTTTTTCTGTCTCTCTCCCGCCTGTCTGTCTGTCTGTCCCGCCTGTCTGCCTGTCTCTCTCTCTCTCTCCCGCCTGTCTCTCTCTCTCCTGCCTGTCTCTCTGTCTGTCCCTGTCTCCCTGCCTCTCTGTCTGTCCCTGTCTCCGGCTGCTGCAGGCCTGTATTCACTCCTCTCTCCCTGCAGGGGGTGATAGACACCGCGCAGACCATCTGCGTCATGGCGTCGCGGGGTCACGAGCAGAAGGGGCTGCCGGGGGCGGTGGGCGGGGTCCTGCGGCAGATCCCGCCCACGGTGGTCCGCCCTCTCATCGTCGCCACGGAGGCGACCTCCAACCTGCTGGGCGGCATGCGGAACCAGATCAAGCCGGACGCGCGGAAGGAGGACTTCTTAAAGTGGCGCACCGAGGACAGCCAGGAGTGAGGGGGAAGGAGAACCCTGCTGCACAGGGCGGGTCTCCTGCCCCCCAGGGGGACTGCAGAGGCGCCGCCCTGCTGGCCGGCCGTGGTGTGGGAGCTGCTGGCGGGTGCTCGTCTCTGATCCGGGAGTGGCCAGTGTCCAGCCCCCACTGTCCCCTCCGCGCGCGTGCGTGCGTGCGTGTGTGTGCGTGTGTGAATGTGCTGCTCTGCGCTGCTCGGCCCCTTCCCTCTGCGCGCGAGTCCATGTGCCATGACCCCCCCCCCCCCTCCCCGGCCGGGCAGGGAGAGGCGCCCGTGTCCAGCGCGTTCGGGTGGGGGGGGGGCCGAGTGGCGGTGTGCTCTCATGTGACCACAGCTTCGAATGGACGAATGACCTGTACATTGATCCCCCAGACCAGATTAAAAAAATAAATAAAATATTTTAAAGTGTAACCGTGCCCTCGGGAGGCAGGCTGCTGGCGTCTCTCTGGGGGGGGGTCCGTTTCACACTCCTGGGTCTCCACCATCCCCCCTGCCCTGCCCCCCTTTCCTTGGCGTTGGGCCCAGTTCTGGTCCAAGCCCAGGTTCAGGCGGTGGAGGGGCTCGGGTTGACAGCACCGGGACACGGACTGAAGCAGAAGGGCACGACGTCGCCCCCCCCCCCCCCCGGAGTGCAGGGCGGGGGGGGGGCGCAGTTTCACTCAGCACAAGGAAGAAGCTGTAACCCATCTATAAAACTTGAGGGTCTACACTTTACACAGAGAGTGGTGGGAGTGTGGAACAGCCTTGTGGCCTCCAGGCTGTTCAGGATCTCATCCAGGGGTTTCTGGCATCGGCTTCAATGTCATGTCTGGTGAGCCTGTTCCACTCTCCCACCACCCTTCGTGTAAAGTAGTGTGTTTCCTTTCCTGCATGTGAGGTGCAATTGCCCCTAGCCTTAGCAGAAGCCCCCTGGGGGGGGGGGGGTTGTGTTCCAGTTTATTCTGGAATTTATTCTGTGAATACTCCCATCAGATTATCTGAACAAGACTCAACCAGTTCACCTCCTTCTCCTGCTGCGGCTGGGACACTCCTCTAACCTCACGCTTTCTGGACGAGGAGCAGCTGTCTGTTCTGTCCCTCTCCAAGTTCTTACCCCCTGGGGTACAGGAGGTAACTTCCATTATTAAAAAGAGCGCAGTAGCATTACCTTCTTCATAAAAGAGACCGAAAACAGTACGTTGCCACAGCCCTTACATCTCCCGGGGCCTGTGGGTAAGAACTGGAAAAGGAAGGACTGGGGAAACATGTTGAAAAGAGGAAAGAGCCTGAGATGTTAACTGAGATGGGGCTGCGTCTTTGTCTCTGTTGCAGCAAAATGACAGACCTTTCAGCAGGACTTGCTCGAGGTAAAAGCCTCACAGGCTCCCAGTCACCCCACTGAGCATCAGCATAAACTTATACCGACGCCCAACCATCACTCATGCTGTGTGAAGACTGCTAACAAAAGGAAGGGTTTTACCCAAAGAGTTGTGGGAGTGTGGAACAACCCCCCCCCCCCCCCCGACCTTGATTGCAGATGCTTCTTGCAGGAGAGAGAGGGAGATGTTTCCCCTGCCTGCTCTTGGATGGGTTAGTTTCCTAGCAACTGCCCCAGGGGTGGCGTTGCTAGGGAGCTCTAATGGGAAACGGGAAGGACAGGCCCCCGAGCTGCCGCTGGGAACATCACGACCCCCACGGGCACAAACACCAGACTCAGGCGCTTTATTGAGCTTGGGAAACACTACAGAGGATACACACAGGCAGGGGCAGAGACCCTGACCCCCTGGAGAGAGCGATGGTGTCGGCAGGCTGCAGCCAGGCAGTCCAGCAGCCCCCGGGCACTGGGGAGCCTGAGGTCCAGTCCGGTCCTGGCTGGCCCACGCCCACGGCCCCGGCCGGCTCACAGCAGCTCCGACAGGACGTTGGAGGCCAGACTGCAGGTGAGTCCGGTGCCGTCTGGCTCAACACTGAGTTTCCGCACAACACCGTCCTCCACCAGCATGACGTACCTGCGGGGAAACACACAGAGCGTCTCTCACACACAGACAAACACACACACTGCAGAGAGTGACCACTTCAACACCCTGCTCCCCGAGTGGACACAGACCCGCCTGCTGTCCAGCTGTGTCCAGTGCCCACTCCCACACACTTCACCCAGGGCATCTCACCAACCGGTCAGCAGAGGCCACCACAGGCTGCCCTCTACCCCAGTGGAGTGGTCAGCAGAGGGACAGAGCAGTGAGAGCCCCTGGGGACTGGTCAATGACTCGCAGAGCGCCCCCCAGACCAGCCCAGACCCACCTCTTGGACCGCGGGTTGCCCAGAACCTCCAGGAAGTGCTCAGTGTCCAGAACCAGGTCCACCGCCTGAGAGAGAGAACCAGCAGCGCAGAGATCAGTACTTCACAGATGCCGAAATACCCCCATTCCTGCCCCTCCCCCCCGCCGTCGCCCCCTGCTGCTCACCCTGGTGAAGGCGCCTGTGGGGTCAGCCAGCATCCGCACCTGCGGGGACAGACAGCCGCGGGTCAGCGCGAGAAACTCCAGCGACAGTACCCCCCTCCCCGCCCCTCGCCCCAGCGACAGTACCCCCCCCCACCTTGCCCTGGGCGCTGTGCTCCCGGCCCCAGGCCTCCATCACGAAGGCGTCGTTCACAGACACACACGCCACCTCCTGGATGCCCCGGGCGCGCAGCTGGTCCGCCTGCTGTACGAAGCCGGGCAGGTGAGTCTGCAGGGAGGGGGAGAGGGGAATAAGGAGGAGGCTCTTCAACACCAACCCACCAGCAAGGATCTGGCTCCAGATATTTCAGAGTGTAATCCAACCCACTGCCCTGTACAGCAGTGAAGTGTGGGGTCCCCTCACAGACCAGGAGTACACTCAATGGGACAAACACCCCACAGAAACTCTGCACATGGAGATCTGTAGAAACCTACCTACAGAACCCCAAACAGACAATACACACTAGCCGAATATCTAACCAAGATAAATAGCAGCAAACAGTGAGCCTGTCTCTCAATAATAATAATACAGTGTGTGATCTCCTGTCCCAGCCTGAGGAACAGACAGTGAGCCTGTCTCTCAATAATAATAATACAGTGTGTGATCTCCTGTCCCAGCCTGAGGAACAGACAGTGAGCCTGTCTCTCAATAATAATAATACAGTGTGTGAGCTCCTGTCCCAGCCTGAGGAACAGACAGTGAGCCTGTCTCTCAATACTAATAATACAGTGTGTGATCTCCTGTCCCAGCCTGAGGAACAGACAGTGAGCCTGTCTCTCAATAATATTAATACAGTGTGTGATCTCCTGTCCCAGCCTGAGGAACAGACAGTGAGCCTATCTCAATAATAATAATACAGTGTGTGACCTCCTGTCCCAGCCTGAGGCACAGACAGTGAGCCCGTCTCTCAATAATAATAATACAGTGTGTGATCTCCTGTCCCAGCCTGAGGAACAGACAGTGAGCCTGTCTCTCAATACTAATAATACAGTGTGTGAGCTCCTGTCCCAGCCTGAGGAACAGACAGTGAGCCTGTCTCTCAATAATAATAATACAGTGTGTGATCTCCTGTCCCAGCCTGAGGAACAGAGAGTGAGCCTGTCTCTCAATAATAATAATACAGTGTGTGACCTCCTGTCCCAGCCTGAGGAACAGACGGTGAGCCCGTCTCTCAATAATAATAATACAGTGTGTGATCTCCTGTCCCAGCCTGAGGAACAGACAGTGAGCCCATCTCTCAATAATAATAATACAGTGTGTGATCTCCTGTCCCAGCCTGAGGAACAGTGAGCCTGTCTCTCAATAATAATACAGTGTGTGACCTCCTGTCCCAGCCTGAGGAACAGACAGTGAGCCTGTCTCTCAATAATAATAATACAGTGTGAGATCTCCTGTCCCAGCCTGAGGAACAGACAGTGAGCCTGTCTCTTAATAATAATAATACAGTGTGTGATCTCCTGTCCCAGCCTGAGGAACAGACAGTGAGCCTGTCTCTCAATAATAATAATACAGTGTGTGATCTCCTGTCCCAGCCTGAGGAACAGACAGTGAGCCTGTCTCTCAATAATAATAATACAGTGTGTGATCTCCTGTCCCAGCCTGAGGAACAGACAGCGAGCCTGTCTCTCAATAATAATAATACAGTGTGTGATCTCCTGTCCCAGCCTGAGGAACAGACAGCGAGCCTGTCTCTCAATAATAATAATACAGTGTGTGATCTCCTGTCCCAGCCTGAGGAACAGACAGCGAGCCTGTCTCTCAATAATAATAATACAGTGTGTGAGCTCCTGTCCCAGCCTGAGAAACAGACAGCGAGCCTGTCTCTCAATAATAATAATACAGTGTGTGATCTCCTGTCCCAGCCTGAGGAACAGACAGCGAGCCTGTCTCTCAATAATAATAATACAGTGTGCGATCTCCTGTCCTAGCCTGAGGAACAGACAGCGAGCCTGTCTCTCAATAATAATAATACAGTGTGTGATCTCCTGTCCCAGCCTGAGGAACAGACAGCGAGCCCGTCTCTCAATAATAATAATACAGTGTGTGAGCTCCTGTCCCAGCCTGAGGAACAGACAGTGAGCCCGTCTCTCAATAATAATAATACAGTGTGTGAGCTCCTGTCCCAGCCTGAGGAACAGACAGTGAGCCTGTCTCTCAATAATAATAATACAGTGTGTGATCTCCTGTCCCAGCCTGAGGAACAGACAGTGAGCCTGTCTCTCAATAATAATAATACAGTGTGTGATCTCCTGTCCCAGCCTGAGGAACAGACAGTGAGCCTGTCTCTCAATAATAATAATACAGTGTGTGATCTCCTGTCCCAGCCTGAGGAACAGACAGTGAGCCTGTCTCTCAATAATAATAATACAGTGTGTGATCTCCTGTCCCAGCCTGAGGAACAGACAGTGAGCCCGTCTCTCAATAATAATACTACAGTGTGTGATCTCCTGTCCCAGCCTGAGGAACAGACAGTGAGCCCGTCTCTCAATAATAATAATACAGTGTGTGATCTCCTGTCCCAGCCTGAGGAACAGACAGTGAGCCTGTCTCTCAATAATAATACTACAGTGTGTGATCTCCTGTCCCAGCCTGAGGAACAGACAGTGAGCCTGTCTCTCAATAATAATAATACAGTGTGTGAGCTCCTGTCCCAGCCTGAGGAACAGACAGTGAGCCTGTCTCTCTATAATAATAATACAGTGTGTGAGCTCCTGTCCCAGCCTGAGGAACAGACAGTGAGCCTGTCTCTCAATAATAATAATACAGTGTGTGAGCTCCTGTCCCAGCCCGAGGAACAGACAGTGAGCCTGTCTCTCAATAATAATACTACAGTGTGTGATCTCCTGTCCCAGCCCGAGGAACAGACAGTGAGCCTGTCTCTCAATAAAAATAATACAGTGTGTGAGCTCCTGTCCCAGCCCGAGGAACAGGCAGTGAGCCTGTCTCTCAATAATAATAATACAGTGTGTGATCTCCTGTCCCAGCCTGAGGAACAGACAGTGGGCCTGTCTCTCAATAATAATAATACAGTGTGTGATCTCCTGTCCCAGCCCGAGGAACAGACAGTGAGCCTGTCTCTCAATAATAATACTACAGTGTGTGATCTCCTGTCCCAGCCTGAGGAACAGACAGTGAGCCTGTCTCTCAATAATAATAATACAGTGTGTGATCTCCTGTCCCAGCCTGAGGAACAGACAGTGAGCCTGTCTCTCAATAATAATAATACAGTGTGTGATCTCCTGTCCCAGCCTGAGGAACAGACAGTGAGCCTGTCTCTCAATAATGCTCCATATGTCTATTTGTAAATATTTTATGACCGTGTCTTTATTGTAAATGTCTGTAGATTGTATTCCTTTTGCTTTGGCAACACGGATTGTACTCATTGGTCATGCCAGTAAAGCGCCTTGAATTGAATTGAAGAGAGAGAGAGGAGGGGGCCCTGGGCCCGTACCTTGGAGCAGCCGGGGGTGAACGCCCCTGGCACAGCGAACAGGACGCCCTTCTTCCCCTTGAACAGCTGGTCCATCGCGACCTTCGACCCCGGGTCTCCCTCGTGCACCTCCACTGCGGGCAGCTTGTCTCCTACCTGGGAGAGAGGAGGGGGTGAGGAGATGGACACAGAGCGGCAGGACTGGGGCGCACCGACGCCACCTTTACACTGAGGGCGGTGGGTGTCGGGAACAAGCCGCCCACCCGGAGCGAGGGGTGCGCCCCTGAGCTAGACGTCCTGTGGGCAGAGGAGGGGAAGGAAGAGGAGGGGACACACGGCGGGACCAGTAACCGGAGAGAGGAGGAAGGAGACGGCCGCGTCCAGTAAATGAAGGGTTTCCGAGATGAGGAAACATTTCCACGCGTGATGAAACAGGAACGCAGAGCCGGATGCCAGTAGCCGGGGGGCGCGAGAACAATTGCGTTTAGAAATCAGTTTCTTCTTTTTGCGTGTTGAAATCTGACGCCGTGGGCGGGGGGGGGTTGTGTAAGCGGCGCGCTGCGTCACGCGAGGAACGAGCACCCAGCGCGTTATGACTTATTAATTAATAAGTCGTTATGACTTATTAATTAGCACGGCCGTGATGAAGAAGGCTCGGGCGGACCGTGACGGAGCCGTGCGCTCGGCGTCGCCCCTCTCGTCCCGGAGCCGTCAGCTGTCGGGACTCCGGAGAAATCTGGCGAAGTCTCGCCCCCGATACCGCCGCAGTCCCCCCCCCGCCCACCGAGACCCGCACCGCCGGCAGCCCCGGTCTCAAACTCCTGCAGGCGCCGAGCGGGGGGCCGTGCGTGTCCCGCCCGGGCCGGCTCTTACCTTGATGGGCATGTTCGCGACGGCAGAGGCGTGGAAGCGTCGTGCGGGCAGGAGCAGCGTTCCTCGGGCTAGCGACGCGAGAATCATGTGGCCACCGCAGGTGCGCGTCTATATATATAGCGACGGCGGATCTGGGCTCTGAGGAGGCGGGAGGAGCAGAAAGACAACAAGAAGGAGAAACTACTCGCTAGCGAAGACACTGCGTCCACCCCTGGCGACGGGACAAACTCCACCCTTCACCTCGGGGACGCGGCGCTAGGGAACTGCGAACTGGAAACCGGCGGCCATTTCGGCTCCGCCCGTCTTTCAGCGCCCGGCCGTACTCCACCGCCGGAGCCAACATGGCGGAAGGAGGAGCCCAGTGCCGGCAGGCAGCAGCGGCAGCAGCAGCAGGAGCCCACCCCCACCAGGTGTGCGAGAGTTGCATCAGGCCTCTCGGGAGCTGCCGCTGGGGGGAGCGGCAGGCCCGTGTGATGTACACACTGCGCCTGTTTGTACCCACAACAGGACCCGGGGCGTCGGGCCTCTCGGTCAGACCGGTGTGCAAGGCGACAGGCAGCCGCTGTCACGCCCACGCCAGCCCCAGTCCGCCGCTCTCGGCCTTTATGTCCCCCCCCCCCCACAGTCTCCTCACACACCTGGAATTGTTTTTAAAAAAATTGTATTAAACGTATAAAGAATTTACAAATCCAACCAGGGGATCAGAAACAGGAACAAGGGGGAAAAAAAACCCGAGCAGCTGTAAAATCAAATGTGTCCCTTGCTTTAGCGTTCTTCACATCTTCTATGGCATTTAAATAGTGTTTCAACTCCACCTCAAAAGTACTAGAAAGGGGAGTATTATTAGAGCACTTTGAGTTATGACGGTGAAGTTCACCCCGAATGACTAATAAATGAACTATTACATAAATGCTCTTTTTCCAATTTTTCTATTAAACATTACCTTTAAATATCAAAATCCTTACATCTAAAAAAAAGCACCATTAACGGCCTGCAAACAAAACTCTGCAAGTCCGTCCAAAAACAGCTTCACAATCATACGAACAAGAAACGGGTCTATTCCAGGCGGAAAGGAGACAAAACACAACGTTTCGGCTGTGACGCCTTCTTCAGGCGTGAGGGGAACGCTGCGTTTTCCCTCTTCCCTTCTCCGCCTGGAATAAACCTGTTTCTTGTCCCTTTGCAGCCTGCGCCTGCTGACGCCGCTCCCCACCTGCGCTGCCTCGCAAACCAGGTCCCCCCCCCCCCCAGGTGCGGAGGGACTCCCGGAGCCGGTTGCCCCGGCGACCGTG
Source organism: Atractosteus spatula (assembly GCF_055471065.1). NCBI lineage: Eukaryota > Metazoa > Chordata > Actinopteri > Semionotiformes > Lepisosteidae > Atractosteus > Atractosteus spatula. The sequence continues at coordinate 522,433 of NW_028296641.1, forward strand.
TCGTAAGCCCCGCCTCCCCGTGGTGATGTGACGACCCGCTTTCCTGGAAGGAGAAAAATAACCGGCCCCGGATGGGCGTTGCCGTGGTGACCGAGGAGGAAGGAGGAAGTGAAACTGGAGCCGCCGGCCCAGCGGGGAGAGACGCGGTGCCCCAGAGCTTCTCTTTGTGGGCCAGTGGGCCCCCCCCACCTCAAACACACGGGCGCGCGTTTCACCGCCAGGCTGGTGGTGTCCAGCTACACCGGCGGTGTTTTCTAACACACCGCCTGGCGGGTCTGGGGTTAATCTGGGCTGACCGGTCCCCCTGCACACGTCTGGGCCGACTCGTCCTTGTCAGTTAACTGCAGCTCAACTGCGGCCCACCAAGCAGAGCAGGGCAGTGCTTTCAAGCCTGGGAGCGGGAGGCCCTTCTGTACACAGAGGGTGGCGGGAGTGTGGAACAAGCCGCCGTGTCCATAGACGGACAGGTGTGTGCCACGGGACACCCCCAACGTCTTTCAGGAGTCAGCCGGATGAGGGCCGGGGACCAGTTAGCAGACAGGCTGAGGGGCTCCTCTCCTGTTTCTCTGTTCTTGACTAGTGGGGACACGTCACCCCGACTGGCAGATTCTCTCCCGCAGCCGGTATTTACAGACGCGCTGTCCACACGCAAGCTGCCGCCCCGGTCTCTGATGCTGGTGGTCACTCCCCTGTCCCCGTTACTGAACCAGAGGTCGGGTCAGAGCCCAGCCTCCTGACGGAACCTTCCAGTTCCTCTGTCACTGAAACCCAAGCGCACCATTGTTCGAGAATCTATTCAACAGCAGCCAGGAACGGGCGGAGGGAGGAGCAGTTCCTGTAAGAGGCTGGGTCGGGATGAGAAGGAACAGGTGAAGGTCTATCTCAGAATTGCCACTTAAAAACTCAACTCAACTGAGGCACGAACTAGGGCGGGAGCGGCGAGGGGCACAAGCCCTAGAACCCGAATCCGGTACAATAACAGAAGGACAGACAATGAAATGTGGGCTATTTCGAAGTCGCCAATGTGAGATAAAAAGTCGCAACTGCGAGATATAAAGTCGCAGTTCTGAGACACAAAGTCACAATTGCGAGACGCCATAGCGCGTTGTTTTTACTCCCCGACAGAAAGGGGCTTTCATACTCAGGTGCGCCGAAACGCTGTGCCGCTTTTCCTTTGCTCCCAGCGTGGAATAAACCTTTACTTGTTCCCTATGGAGAAGCGGGAATGTATTTACCACACTCCGTAAGGGCTCTTTAGAAATCCCCCGGATGATTCTTGAACATAGTGACGAGCTGCTGGTGTTGTCGTCAAGAAAAACAACGCCGTGTGAACGGTACGGGCGAAACGTGGGTCCGTTCGATTCCGCATTCTGTGGCGGAACCAGTTGTTCCGCCAGTGTGCGTCCTGGGGGACGTATTTTACTGCTGTACCAGCTCCCGCTTCTTCCGGTCCATGCTTTTTTTTTTTCTTCCGGTCCATGCTTCCACCACAAACACCACCGGGTGGGCCTCTCGACTCGGCGTGAGTTTTTCCACAGCGACACCAGGACGCTGATCCCGCGCGTGTGCCTCCCACGGTTCCTCCAGCGTGTCTCGCTGCGTGTCGGCCCCCGTCTCGGGATGAAGCTCATCACGCACAACATGCTGACCTCGCACGTGAAGGGGGTCACCAAGGGCTACCCGCTGCTGATTAAAGTAAGGCTGTTAATTACGCCCTGCTCATTAGGGCGCATGTATTCATGCGAGGACAGTTCATTACGGACCGATACCAGGGGGGGTGTTTTTCAGTTAAAGAAGTTGAAAATAACTACGACCGTTGGCGCCCAAACTAAACGACTGTACCTTTTAACAGTCCTTAACAAAGACTGACAATATAGCGACCGCCGCGCTGTTAAAAGTGTAAAGTGTACGACAAAATCTGCCTCCATGCGCGTCTCTCTGTCTGTCCGAACGGGCCTCTCTGTGTATCGATTCAGTCCAGTTCCAGGTGCTTTATTGGCATGACCGGTGAGCACAACCGGTGTTGCCAGAGCAAATGACAATAAAATTAACATAAAACAACAATCTACAGACATTTACAATAAAGACACAGTCATAAAATATTCACATATAAACATCTGGAGCATTACTGGGAGACAGGCTCACTGTTCCTCAGGCTGGGACAGGAGATCACACACTGGGCTGCCAGTTCCACTGAGTTCCCTCCTCCCTCTCCCAGTAGGATTGGGAGCTGTTGTGATTCTGGCAGGTGTGGGAACTCTGGGATTAGCTGTGTAGATTTGGGATATTTGAGATATTGCTGTTTGATCTGTGCTGTGATGTGGTGGAGTCTGAGTTGTGGTGCTCTAGCAGTGCTGTCCTGAGGCTGGTTGTGTGTTGTGTGTATTGTGCTGTGATGTGCTTGAGTCTGAGTTGTGGTGCTCTAGCAGTGCTGTCTGAGTAACGAGTCTCTCTGTCTCTCTGTCTCCCTGCTCAGGCCACGGAGGTGCAGGTCAGTGAGGTGGAGTTTAACCCGGAGTTCCTGTCCCGGATGATTCCCAAGCTGGAGTGGGGGGTCCTGGTGCAGGCGGCCGACAGCGTGAGTCAGCTGTCCTCTCTCGGAGTGACCGCTGGGGCCGCAGCCAGGCTGTGACCCTCCTCCTTTCTCTCTCTCCAGCTGGGACACCTGAATGACCTTCCTAACGAGCTGTCCCCTGAGCACGCGAAGGACGAGGAGTTCCTGCGCAGGGTCCACCGCGTGCTGCTGGAGGTGAGCGTGTACTGCGCGCACACCTGCCTCTCACTCTCCCCTGCACACCTGTCTCTCACTCTCCCCTCTCACTCTCCCCTGCACACCTGCCTCTCACTCTCTCCTCTCACTCTCCCCTGCACACCTGTCTCTCACTCTCTCCTCTCACTCTCCCCTGCACACCTGCCTCTCACTCTCCCCTGCACACCTGTCTCTCACTCTCCCCTCTCACTCTCCCCTGCACACCTGCCTCTCACTCTCTCCTCTCACTCTCCCCTGCACACCTGCCTCTCACTCTCTCCTCTCACTCTCCCCTGCACACCTGTCTCTCACTCTCTCCTCTCACTCTCCCCTGCACACCTGTCTCTCACTCTCCCCTGCACACCTGCCTCTCACTCTCCCCTGCACACCTGTCTCTCACTCTCCCCTGCACACCTGTCTCTCACTCTCCCCTCTCACTCTCCCCTGCACACCTGTCTCTCACTCTCCCCTGCACACCTGTCTCTCACTCTCCCCTCTCACTCTCCCCTGCACACCTGCTTCTCACTCTCTCCTCTCACTCTCCCCTGCACACCTCCCTCTCACTCTCCCCTGCACACCTGCCTCTCACTCTCCCCTCTCACTCTCCCCTGCACACCTGTCTCTCACTCTCCCCTGCACACCTGTCTCTCACTCTCCCCTCTCACTCTCCCCTGCACACCTGCCTCTCACTCTCCCCTCTCACTCTCCCCTGCACACCTGTCTCTCACTCTCCCCTCTCACTCTCCCCTGCACACCTGCCTCTCACTCTCTCCTCTCACTCTCCCCTGCACACCTGCCTCTCACTCTCCCCTCTCACTCTCCCCTGCACACCTGCCTCTCACTCTCCAAAGATGTATCTTGGAAGCTGTAAAGAACTTGGTTTTCCAGGGGTAACCCCCACCTCTCTCTCTCTCTCAGGTGGAGGTGATGGAGGGCAGCCTGCAGTGTCCAGAGTCGGGACACCAGTTCCCCATTACCAAGGGGGTCCCCAACATGCTACTGAGTGAGGATGAGAGTTAGAGAGAATATGTCTGTTCACAACTACCGACATGAGCCCTGCCCCTGTGTCTGAACCAGTTCTTCACTGTGTTACACTGCCCTGGGGTGTCCAGTGGGGTCAGTGCTGGGGGTCACACTGCCCTGGGGTGTCCAGTGGGGTCAGCGCTGGGGGTCACACTGCACTGGGGTGTCCAGTGGGGTCAGGGCTGGGGTCACACTGCACTGGGGTGTCCAGTGGGGTAAGGGTTGGGGGGGTCACACTGCCCTGGGGTGTCCAGTGGGGTCAGTGCTGGGGGTCACACTGCACTGGGGTGTCCAGTGGGGTAAGGGTTGGGGGTTAGACTGCACTGGGGTGTCCAGTGGGGTAAGGGTTGGGGGTTAGACTGCACTGGGGTGTCCAGTGGGGTAAGGGTTGGGGGTCACACTGCACTGACATCTCGCTGGTGGTTCTTGTCCAGTCTGCAGGAGTAAAGGTCACACAGTGGCCGCGGTCCAGCAGCTCTTATATGATCTGCAAAGGCAGACTTGGTCAGTTCACTGATGAACTGATTTAGGACAGGAGCCGCCCGCTGGGGTTGCTGAACAAACCCCTGACACTGGTCCAGACTGACCCTTGACCCCTCCAGTGAATGAACTCGCTCCAGACACAGGGGCGCCGATGTCAGCCGCTGTGCTGTAAACTGTATTTATTTTCCTCTGTCTTGCTGTGATTTAAATTCAATTTCAGTTTTTTTGTCCAGTGTGGGACTGAGACAGACTCCTTGTTCTACAAACATGTCGAGTCTGTGAAACAGAAAAAATAAAAGTTAAACTCGACTACCAGCTTCTCTGTGTCTTTTTCCACTCTTTCTTGACCAGGGCTCGACCCCCGTACCTGGACAGGTACGTCAGCGGTACGTGTGATAAGGGCAGGGAACAGGTGTGTGGACACAGACCGGTACGGTAGACAGGTGTGTGTGTGTGTGGACAGAGACCGGTACAGTAGACAGGTGTGTGTGTGTGGACAGAGACCGGTACAGTAGATAGGTGTGTGTGGACAGAGATAGATGTGTGGACAGAGACAGGTCCAGTAGACAGGTGTGTGTGGATAGAGATAGGTGTGTGGACAGACTGGTACAGGGGACAGGTATGTGGACAGAGACTGGTACAGTAGACAGGTGTGTGTGGACAGAGACTGGTACAGTAGACGGGTGTGTATGGACAGAGACAGGTACAGTAGACAGGTGTGTGTGGACACAGGGTCAGTTCCACCTGCCGTTGCGAGCCGCGTCACACAAGAACGCGCCAGACCAGAGGAGCGGTGAGCTCGTGTGGCTTTATTATAAAAAGAAATACAGAGGAGCACAGGAACACACCTGACCCCAGGGGAAAGGTCGTTGGGAATAAAAATAGATTTCATCTCTTAAATACATTTCTCTCCCATCATACAGTAATTATTGAATTTCTTCTTCCCTGCTTCCCTCTGGATTAGAATCGTCGTTATTACTACTGCTCATATTGATTGATATCAGGTAAAACCAGTGACGTATAGAGGAGTTATTGCTCTTGTAACACGCACACGCGCACACGCACACGCTAGACAGAGACGAGACCGCAAACCCGTGACGAATTCAGGGTGATCTTCCCGGTTCAGTACACCCTGCCCCACTCTGCTGCGGGCTGTCCCGGCCCGGCCAAGCGTCCCGGACCCTGAACCCACAGCGACGAGGCCGGCAGGACAAAGGAAATTATTGCTCTGGAAAACACTGGGGGGGAAAAGAAACACAAAAGCCTCTCCCCAGCACGAACCCGGGCTCCTGCGGGGGGCCAGGCTGGGACAAGGGACCCGCCGTCTTTACACAAAGGGCGGCGGGGGGGTGCGACCAGCAGCACAGCGCACCTTTCCGGCTGCTGTCCCGATGGCTTCAGGAATCCCACCGGCTGGGCTGTCCCCCCCCCGATCTGGAGCCCAGCGCTGCCTCCACCCTGAACTGCAGGGGGCGCTCTCGGGCAGCTGTCCGGACTCTTCCTCGTGTGTTTTAAAAGGAATCTAGAGGTTTTGCATTCTAAACAATTTTAAAAAAAATAAACAGCAAAAAAAAAAATAATTCTTAAATCTGCCCATGGGAACTTCCTGAAGCACTGGCTCATTATACACTATTATACATTATACACCGCTGCAGAGACACAACCGTCCTGAAGAAAACACACACACACACACACTTAGACACAAATACACCGTATTCCTACACGATAAATTACTCTACTCTCCCTATCCCAGTATATATAAAAAGATACATTATTTTGCTTCTGGAAAAACAATCTTTGTTAAAGCTGGAATTCCTTGCCTGGTGCCCAGGCCTGCTGGCGGAGAGCTGTGATGAGCAGTGAAGCCCCTCTCGCGCTCAGTAGGCCAGTACCACTCCCCACACGTCCGTGCGATGGCTCGGACAGCTGCAGGAGCCGCTGGACTGCCCTGTCCTGTCCTGCTCCTTGAGCCACAGCGTGCAAAGTCTGGGCGTCGGCGCTGAACCCCACTCTGTCCCTCTGAATCTGAGTGTGAGGATGTGCCTGTCCGTCTGTCTGTCTGTCTGTCTGTCTGGGTCTGTGAGGATGTGCCTGTCTGTCTCTCTGAATCTGAGTGAGCATGTGCCAGTCTGTCTGTCTCCGTCTCCATCAGGATTTCTCTGTCTCTGTCAGGATGTGCCTGTCTCTCCGTCTCTAAGTGTGAGTACGTGTCTGTCTGTCTGCGGACGTTCCTCTGGAACAGCCTCTTCCCTGAAGAATATCCTATGGCCTTGTTCTCCCACACATTCGGGGTCACAGGTCAGTCTTCCTCAAAGAATCCTGCTGCCTCAGTGAAGGGTGACACTGGGGTTAAGGGTCCAGTATGGCTTTGTCTCTCATTTTGGGGGGGGGGGGGTTCCCCCCAGGTCTCTCTCCTCGAGGGGCTCGCCTCTTCCTTCTGGCTGTTGTGCAGAGAGAGAAGGAGGCAGCGGTAGAGCCGGCGGGTGTGGGGGGGTTTCGGGAGGTTTGCACTTTCGGTCCCCTGACTGCCTCTGGGGAAAAGCCCCGATCTCCTACTGCTTCCTTCCTCTCCAACTCCCCCCTCCCCCAACCCCTGCGCCCCACCCTCTCTCCTTACAATCCTCCTCTCCTTAGCGTCTCACCTGGCCCCACCCCTCACCTCATCTTCCTTCCTCTGGTCCCACCCTCCACCTTATCCTCCCACCTGGCCCCACCCCCTGGCCCTCTGGCCCCACCCCCAACCTCACCCACTCACCTGGCCCCGCCCCTCACCTCATCTTCCTTCCTCTGGTCCCACCCTCCATCTTATCCTCTCACGTGGCCCCACCCCTTGCCCCTCCCACCTGGCCATCTAGCCCCACCCCCACTTGTCTGGCCCCACCCCTTGCCCCTCACCTTATCTACACCCCCCCCACCCCGTCCCCGCCCCTCACCTTATCCGCTCGCCTAGCCCCGCCCCTTGCCTTTCCCCTCCCCCTCTGGCCCCGCCCCCCGCAGGGTCAGGGCGAGTCCATCATGGCCTCCAGCATCTCCAGGAAGAGTTTGTGCATGGTCACGCTGCCCTGGCTCTTGATGCTGTAGAAGGCGCTGAGGGCACGGGCGGCGGTCTGGCGCACGAGGGGCAGCGTGAGCAGCAGGCGCCCCGCCCGCCGCTGGTCCTCGGGCCGCCGCGACGACTCGTAGTCCACCAGCGCCTGGTGCAGCAGGTCCCGCAGCTTCTCGACCGCGTCCACGTCCTCGATGTAGACGGAGTCTGGGGCGAGAGGGAGGGGTGGCGTGAGGAGGGGGGGGCGCTGGCTCGCCCGCCGCCCGCCCGCCCGCCGGCCCGGCGCTCGCTTACCGGAGTTGGTGAGCGCGAGGGCCTTCAGCATGACGAACTCCTCGCGGTCCAGCTGCAGGGCCCGGTACCGCCGGGCCAGCTGGGAGACGGCGGCGCTGAGCTCGGTCAGCCCGGCCTGGCGGGACAGCTCCTCGTCCAGCACGAAGTCCTCGGCGAACACCACCTCATCCTCGCAGCCCAGCGAGCGGTACGCCACACCCAGGACCAGGACCTCCAGCCACACCGACTGCAGAACCGACATCTGATCCGCCAGAGAGAGAGACAGGAACCCTGAGAGAGAGAGAGAGAGGGGTTCATACAGACACACTGACTGGACACTCCAGTACATGAACACTGCACTGAGAGAGAGAGGGGTTAATACAGACACACTGACTGGACACTCCAGTACATTAACACTGCACTGAGAGAGAGGGGTTCATACAGACACACTGACTGGACACTCCAGTACATGAACACTGCACTGAGAGAGAGGGGTTCATACAGACACACTGACTGGACACTCCAGTACATGAACACTGCACTGAGAGAGAGGGGTTCATACAGACACACTGACTGGACACTCCAGTACATTAACACTGCACTGAGAGAGAGGGGTTAATACAGACACACTGACTGGACACTCCAGTACATGAACACTGCACTGAGAGAGAGAGGGGTTCATACAGACACACTGACTGGACACTCCAGTACATTAACACTGCCCTGAGAGAGAGAGGGGTTCATACAGACACACTGACTGGACACTCCAGTACATTAACACTGCACTGAGAGAGAGGGGTTAATACAGACACACTGACTGGACACTCCAGTACATGAACACTGCACTGAGAGAGAGAGGGGTTCATACAGACACACTGACTGGACACTCCAGTACATTAACACTGCACTGAGAGAGAGGGGGGTTCATACAGACACACTGACTGGACACTCCAGTACATGAACACTGCACTGAGAGAGAGAGGGGTTCATACAGACACACTGACTGGACACTCCAGTACATTAACACTGCACTGAGAGAGAGGGGGGTTAATACACACACTGACTGGACACTCCAGTACATGAACACTGCACTGAGAGAGAGAGGGGTTCATACATACACACTGACTGGACACTCCAGTACATTAACACCGCACTGAGAGAGAGAGGGGTTCATACAGACACACTGACTGGACACTCCAGTACATGAACACTGCACTGAGAGAGAGAGGGGTTAATACACACACACTGACTGGACACTCCAGTACATTAACACTGCACTGAGAGAGAGAGGGGTTAATACAGGCACACTGACTGGACACTCCAGTACATTAACACTGCACTGAGAGAGAGAGGGGTTAATACACACACACTGACTGGACACTCCAGTACATTAACACTGCCCTGAGAGAGAGAGGGGTTCATACAGACACACTGACTGGACACTCCAGTACATTAACACTGCACTGAGAGAGAGAGGGGTTCATACACACACACTGACTGGACACTCCAGTACATTAACACCGCACTGAGAGAGAGAGGGGTTCATGCAGACACACTGACTGGACACTCCAGTACATGAACACTGCACTGAGAGAGAGAGGGGTTAATACACACACACTGACTGGACACTCCAGTACATTAACACTGCACTGAGAGAGAGAGGGGTTAATACAGACACACTGACTGGACACTCCAGTACATTAACACTGCACTGAGAGAGAGAGGGGTTAATACACACACACTGACTGGACACTCCAGTACATGAACACTGCACTGAGAGAGAGAGGGGTTCATACAGACACACTGACTGGACTCTACACTGAGAGAGGGAGGGGTCAGTACCGGGGATGTGCTTGGCCCAGCTGATGATGACCACGAGCTCGCGGTCGGCCAGGTCACACAGTGTGGACAGCGTGCGCAGGCAGGGGTCCTCCTGCAGGGGGTCAGGCATGGCGAACAGCTTCTCCGGCTCGGCCGCCAGCAGGTGGGACACGATGATGTTGGAGGAGCCTGGGGGCACAGGGGAGAGTCAGCCGTCTGCCCCAGGCCGCCCCACCGCTGCCCCACCCCGCCCTCACCCACTCACCCTCCTTCCTCAGGGGCAGGCTGGGGGCACTCTGGTAGGAGGCACTCTCCACCTCCGGTCGGCGCTTGTACTTCTGTCTGCCACCTCGAACCCGGTCCAGGCGCACCCCTGAGAGCCAGGAAGACAGAGGGTGAGAGAGTGCTCACTTTCAGAGTGAGAGAGTGAGAGAGAGTGCTCACCCTCCTTCAGCATGCCCACTCTCAGAGTGAAGGAGTGAGAGAGTGAGAGAGTGAGAGAGAGTGCTCACCCTCCTTCAGCATGCCCACTCTCAGGCACTTGGTGAAGCGACAGGCCTGACAGGCTTTGCGCCGGCGCTTCGTTATCTCACACTCGTTAGAGGCCGGACAGCTGTACTCGATATTGCCTGAGGGAGAGAGCAGAGCAGAGCATCAGTGCACCAGTACCAGACCAGTACCAGACCAGTACCACAGGAGAGACACATGGGCAGAGCATCAGTGCACCAGTACCAGACCAGTACCACAGGAGAGACACATGGGCAGAGCATCAGTGCACCAGTACCAGACCAGTACCAGACCAGTACTACAGGAGAGACACATGGGCAGAGCATCAGTGCACCAGTACCAGACCAGTACCACAGGAGAGACACATGGGCAGAGCATCAGTGAACCAGTACCAGACCAGTATCAGATCAGTACCACAGGAGAGACACATAGGTAGAGTATCAGTATATCAGCATAACAGTATCAGAGCACTGGACTGGAGTATTGATCAATCAGACTCAGAGCTCAGGACTGGAGTATTGATCAGTATCTGATCAGTCTCAGAGCTCTGGACCAGAGTATTGATCAGTATCTGACCAGTCTCAGAGCTCAGGACTGGAGAACTGATCGATCAGACTCAGAGCTCAGGACTGGAGTATTGATCAGTATCTGATCAGTCTCAGAGCTCTGGACCAGAGTATTGATCAGTATCTGACCATTCTCAGAGCTCAGGACTGGAGAACTGATCGATCAGACTCAGAGCTCAGGACTGGAGTATTGATCAGTATCTGACCAGTCTCAGAGCTCAGGACCGGAGTATTGATCGATCAGCCCGAGAGCCCCGCTCCCTCGCTCACCCTGAATGGTCCTCTTGAAGAAGGCCTTGCACGCCTCGCACGAGGCCACGCCGTAGTGATACCCCGAGGCCACGTCTCCGCACACCAGGCACAGGCGCTTGGGCAGCGTGCTCAGCCCGTACTTGCAGCGCCCCCCAGAGACCGGGCCCTCCTCCGCGCCGCCGCCCTCGTCCTTGAAGTGGCAGCGCAGGGGCGGGGTGTAGGGCGGGGGGGAGTAGCGCCCGGCGCCGCCCTCGCCCCCCCCGCTGTGGCTGGAGTCCGAGGACCCCCCCGGGCTGTGCCGGCCGCCCGCCTCCGGGCTGGAGGGCTCCGCCTTGATGTAGAGCTCAGACTGGCCGTCCCGGGACGCCATGACTGCGGAGACAGGGAGAGGGGCAGGGTCAGAGGGCACAGGGGGCACCGCGGACACAGGGGGCACCATGGACACAGGGGGCACAGGGGGCACTGCGGACACAGGGGACACCGCGGACACAGGGGGCACTGCAGATGCCACAGACACAGGGAGCACCGCAGACACAGGGGGCACAGGGGGCACTGCGGACACAGGGGGCACTGCAGATGCCACAGACACAGGGAGCACCGAAGACACAGGGGGCACAGGGGGCACCGCGGACACAGGGGGCACAGGGGGCACCGCGGACACAGGGGGCACTGCAGATAGCGCAGACACAGGGGGCACCGCAGACACAGGGGGCACAGAGGGCACCGAGGACACAGGGGGCACTGCGGACACAGGGGGCACAGAGGGCACCGCGGACACAGGGGGCACAGAGGGCACAGAGGGCACTGCAGATAGCGCAGACACAGGGGGCACCGTGGACACAGGGGGCACAGAGGGCACCGCGGACACAGGGGGCACCGCGGACACAGGGGGCACAGAGGGCACCGCGGACACAGGGGGCACCGCGGACACAGGGGGCACTGCAGATAGCACAGACACAGGGGGCACCGCAGACACAGGGGGCACAGGGGGCACCGCGGACACAGGGGGCACAGAGGGCACTGCAGATAGCGCAGACACAGGGGGCACCGTGGACACAGGGGGCACAGAGGGCACCGCGGACACAGGGGGCACCGCGGACACAGGGGGCACTGCAGATAGCACAGACACAGGGGGCACCGCAGACACAGGGGGCACAGAGGGCACCGCGGACACAGGGGGCACCGCGGACACAGGGGGCACAGAGGGCACCGCGGACACAGGGGGCACCGCGGACACAGGGGGCACAGGGGGCACAGACACAGGGGGCACTGCAGATACCACAGACACAGGGGGCACTGCGGACACAGGGGGCACCGGGGACACCGCGGACACAGGGGGCACAGAGGGCACCGCGGACACAGGGGGCACAGGGGGCACAGAGGGCACTGCAGATAGCGCAGACACAGGGGGCACAGACACAGGGGGCACTGCGGACACAGGGGGCACCGGGGACACCGCGGAAGAGGCGGATCAACCCCTTGGCTCAAGACCAACGGGCGCACAGGGGGGCAGAAGGCTGACCGATCGACCTGGTCAATCACTTCCACCAGCCCGCTCACCAAGCACTGCCAGGAGAGAGGGGGAGGGAGGGAGCAAGGAGAGGGAGAGAGAGAAGAGACAGGAGAGAGGAGGGAGAATTAAGAGAGACAGGAGAGAGGGGAGAGGACAGAGGCAGACAGGAGAGAGGACAGAGGGAGACAGGGGAGAGGGGAGAGGGGTTAAGAGAGACAGGAGAGAGGCAGAGGGAGCACAGAGTCCTCACCGTGCCGCTGTCGCACTTCCTGTCCCGGCCCACGCCACGCCCGCACCGAGAGCGAACCCCCTCCACAGACACGCGAGACACGCGAGACCCGAGGTCTGCATCGCGGCACCGCTCACCCGCCGGCGCCTTCACCACAGCTCACGGACACGCACCTCCCTCGTAAACTCAAAGCCCCCTTCCTCGGCTCGACCCGGCGTTTCTCCTCTCACTCGGCTCCAACGCAGAATCCCGGCCGCCAGGCCGCCATACGTCCGTGCAACCTCACCAGCACGGCGGCTCGCCGGCTCTTGAATATTCATGAGGGACCGCAGCTTAGAGCCGGGACGTGATTGGCTGCCCGGCGGCAGCAAGGCATCCAGCGGTCACAAGAGCGCAGGCGCCTAATCAATATTAATAAAGGGGCCGGCGCTGATTGGGCAAGAAGGCACTCTGTGATGAATATTCATAAGGGGGCAGATAGGGAAGGGGGAAAGGGGCGTTGGCGGAAGTGAGGTGATTTGTGATTGGGAAATGGAGAGCGGGCGGTCACGTGAAGCCTGAAAATCGTTTACTGTTTATTTTGCGGTTGAGTGGAAAAAAACGTGAGGGAGGGTGGTTGGGGGGGGAAAGAGATTGTTTTAAAGCTTCCAGCGCGCACGCAGAGGTTATATTTAAAACGCATTACTGGATTGGAGTTAAATGACACGTTCCACACTCCAGACAATCTAAACTGTGTTCAGGGCATTCCAGCACCTTCCTGGGAAAACAGGTCCGTACATGGGAACAGAGCTGAGCCGGGGGTACCTGCGTGTGTGGCGGTGTGTGTGCGTCTCTCTCTCAGCGATCTCTGTCCATCAGCAGACCTGGGGGGGGGGGGGGGGGATGAGAGAGAGAGAGAGAGAAACATCAGCAGAGCCCAGCGCCTCACAGAGCCTGGCAGACACACTCACAGGCACCCCCAACACCCACACAGTGGACATTGATCTCCGGACTGTAGGGGTACAGTGTGACCCAGACTGGACTGTAGGGGTACAGTGTGACCTAAGACCGAAGCTGGGCTCATCCTGCAGTAGAATCTGACAGCCTGCTCAGAGCTTCAGTTCAGCTCAGTTCTCTCATTTTGTCACAGAGACAGACCTGCGCAGACATGACCAAACGAGCTCGACAGGCCTGATGGGCTCTTGTTGTTTAGAACCGTTTGTTCCCACACTCCCTTGAGACACAGTCAGACAAAATCTCACCCTTCTCCCCCCCACTGCAGGACTCGCGGGGAGAGTCCTGGGGGGACAGCGCAGGCCAGGGGACAGGAAACGGCGCAGGCCAGGGGACACGACACGGCGCAGGCCAGGGGACAGGAGACGGCGCAGGCCAGGGGACAGCACAGCGCAGGCCAGGGGACAGGAGACGGCGCAGGCCAGGGGACACGACACGGCGCAGGCCAGGGGACAGCACGGCGCAGGCCAGGGGACAGGAGACGGCGCAGGCCAGGGGACAGGAGACGGCGCAGGCCAGGGGACAGCACAGCGCAGACCAGGGGACAGGAGACGGCGCAGGCCAGGGGACAGGACACGGCACAGGCCAGGGGACAGGACAGCGCAGGCCAGGGGACAGCATGCAGACTGTGATAAACTCCCTTCTCCATTCCCTGCTGTCTCCTCCCCTAGACCACTGCAGGGTCCCCCAAAATGCAGATGGAATGGGGGTGCCCCTGCGGGCAGGTCAGTGGGAGAGGGTCGTCCGACACACACACGCTTGAGCTCTCAGAGAGGCACTTTCCAAAGGTCAGCGTCTTCACTGGAGCCTGGAGAGATGCTCACACACACACACACACACTGTACACACACACAGTAATATACTGTACACACATGCATATTAACACATACTGTACACACACGCAGTAATATACTGTACACACACGCATATTAACACATACTGTACACACACGCAGTAACATGCACACTGTACACATTAACATACTGTACACACGTATGGTACACGCACATTACACACATAGTAACGTAGTAACGTAGTCACTGTCAGAGAGAGAGGTACAGAGACACTGTCGGAGAGAGAGTGGTAGGGGGGCAGGTCAGAGGTCACAGAGACAGGTGGAGGGCAGGTCAGAAGGTCAGACACACAGGTGGTGGGGAGCAGGTCACGTGTCAGACTGGGCTGCAGGTCAGAGGTCAGACGTCAGACGGGGGGACAGGACAGGCGCAGTCCCCCTCCAGAGCTGCAGAGGGAACGGGATGTGTCACTACGTCCTAAAATAGCGCCGCTCTGCAGCACTCCGGCCAGCTATTTGCGGAGCGGGGCTGCGGTATTTATAGGCACGGCGCTCCGCTGGCGTGGAAAAAAGAAACTCACGCAAGGAATTTGACCCGACACAGTACACTGAGCTCTGAACCCCACAGCGCGGAGTCCGCCGGCCAGCGGTTACTCATTAACCCCAGTACCGGCCTGAGCTGCGCTGGTACCCCCACCTCCGGACCGGACCGGACCGGACCAGCTCGGCTCACATCGCACCTCGCCGGTCAGGGATGCTCTCGGCAGCCCGGGGCGCCCGGGAGGGGGGTGGGGGGTGCGAGCGGGGTCATCCCAGCGGTCCAGTGCTTTCAAAACACGGGGACGCGGCGACACGTCACGACCGGGGAAACTGCGCGAGTCGCCGCGGCGGCCGGCGGGGTGACCCCTGCGCCCGGGCGCGAGCCGCTCGGGGCCCACGCCGGCAGCACGCGCCGCGAGCCGGCACGAGGGCGCCGCGGCGGCTCTCGCGGCGAGCGTGAGGTCAACACGAGCGACACGGACACCCCACCCGCGACCCCCCGCACGGGCGCACTCACCGGCCCCGAGGTCGCCATCGTCCCCGGCGAATCCGCAGCCCAGCGCCTCGCCTCACCGGCGCATCGCTCCAGCCCCGAGCCGGAGCCTCTGCTCGAGTCCACGGACACTGGCCGGCGGCGCGGTTCGGCGCGGGTTCTGCCTGGATGCGTGGTCCGGGGGGTCGGGACCCGAGCTCTGCACCGACTGCACACAACCCGCCGCTCCGCTCCGCTCACTACTGCGAGCACTGCGCGTGCGGCTCCCCTCCCCTCGCCAGCACCGGGCCGGCTCGAGCCAGCGCGCCCCCCTCCCCCGCTGACGCACGAGCCGCTTTAACCACTGCGGCGCCGCCGGAGCGCGTGAGGTCTGACGCCGTGTTTCCAGCCAGCGGCGTGCCGGTCAAGTGATCGATACCGCAGCCGGACCGAGCCAGCTCCCGGCGGACACAGACCTTCGCATTCACAAACCCGGCCAGCTCACCTGTAAGAACTCTCTAGGACTAATAACGCCCCCGTCCAACTCGCCCGGGGCAGTTCCTGACGGGGGGAGCGGACGTGCTGCCCTCTCCTGGGGGTGAGGCGTGAGCGGCGGCTCTGGGGCTCAGGATCTGCGCCTGTGCCTGGAAGGCTGCCGGTTCAAATCCCACAGCTGGCAGAGGAATCCTACTCTGTTGGGCCCCTGAGCAAGGCCCTTAACCCCAGCTGCTCCGGGGGTGCTGTACAATGGCTGACCCTGCGCTCTGACCCCCAGCTTCTCTCCCTGTCTGTGTCTCATGGAGAAAAGCTGGGGTATGCGAAAAGACAAATTCCTAATGCAAGAAATTGTATAGGGCTAATAAAGAAACATTATAGAAAGGCGCTATAAAACAGTGTCTCCTGGTCCTGGAGGGACTGGGTCTCCTCCAGCCTGTGCTCAGACTCCGCGGGTTCGTGATCGCAGGCTGCCTGACTGCACCTCACTGAGGGGGCAGAGCTTCCTGCTGCTACAGGCCCAGCGGGGTCGGTACCGGTATCACGCTGTACCAGAACCGCCCTCAGTCAGGTCCGCTGCCCGACCCGGAACCCGCCGGACCTGCACAAGAGTCTAGTGGGCGTGTCCGATACAGCACCGCCCCCCAGTGTGGGCGTGTCCCGCACGGAGCCACACCCACTCGAGCCTGTCCCTCACCAGCAGGTCAGAGCTGGTCACAGCGAGGAGAGGAGAGGCTGTGGGCAGCGCTGCCAGCCGGATATCCCTGACGTCGCGTGTTTCTGACACTCTGGACTCCGGAGTTCCTGGGGGGCCGGTGTCTCCGGTCTCTGTCACACCCCTGCCCCCAGTAATAATCAAATTCTGGTCTGGTTGATTAATTAACAGCATAATTGTCATAGTTGTGATTGCTTGATAATTATCAGCAATAAAAGAGTAAGAACACTGCCAGTGCTGCTGTGCTGTTACCGCTGTTGACAGCGTCGAGAGCATGAGGGGCAGACTGTTCGCTGGAGGCTGGGCCAGAGTGAGGCGGTGAGACTGGGTGACCAGTGTTGCTCACGGCGAGGTCAGTTTCAAAGGTCACAGGAGTGTAGGGAGCCCCCCTCACCCCAGTACTTATACCGCTAATACTGCTGCTGCTGTTAATAGTACTGCTGCTGTTACTGCTGGACTATCCCAGTTGCTGCTGTGTGTATCTGGGAAGAGGACGGACAGGAAGCCGAGCGAGTGGCTGCGGCCGGTCATGTGACAGCACCCATCTGAGCCCTCCGCACGTGCGCTGGGCCTGACACCCTGCCCGCTGGCTCTGCGTGTGCGTGAGGGCGAGTGTGTGTCACAGAGTCTGTGTCTGTGAGAGTGTGTCAGTGTGTATGTGTTACAGTCAGCATGTTTGAAAGAATAACATGCAGGTAGTAAAACTCAAAATACAAACTGAGCTAGAAGAGCAGTTTCACAGGCACACAGAAGCTCAGGATACAGAGTGAAAAGTGCAGAATTTAACTGAGATCTTGTCTTAGAATTATATAGCACACTACTAACGTCTTGCTTAGAATATTGTGTACAACTGTGATCAACATGTTATGGAAAAAAACATTTCTGAGTCAGTCCAGAGAACAGGAATCAGACCCATTCCAGGGATGAAGGGAATTAACACTGACAGGCTGGAGGAACTGAGTCTCTTTAGTCTGGAGGGAGGGTCCCACACTGACAGGCTGGAGGAACTGAGTCTCTTTAGTCTGGAGGGAGGGTCCCACACTGACAGGCTGGAGGAACTGAGTCTCTTTAGTCTGGAGGAAATAAAATATACTGACTGACTGAGTAGAATGAGCTGCCAGGACATGATGGTGAAGCTGATTTCTTTCAAGAAACTGTCGACTGGGATGCTGAGTCCAATGAGCTCCTGAGCTGAGACAGTCAGAGGAGCTGCAGTAGGTGCTGCTACAGAGAGGAGAGAGAGAGTGAGAGAGTGGGAGAGAGAGGGGGTGAGAGAGAGGGAGAGAGTGAGAGAAGGGGAGACTGGGTGATAGAGAGGGAGAGAGGGGGAGAGGGGGTGATAGAGAGGGAGAGAGAGGGGGTGAGAGAGAGAGAGAGGGGGGGAGACTGGGTGATAGAGAGAGAGAGGGGGAGAGGGGGTGACAGAGAGGGAGAGAGGGGGAGAGGGGGTGAGAGACGGGAAGAGGGGTGGAAAGAGGGGGTGAGAACGGAGATGCAGTGAGAGGGGAGGAGGAGAGAAAGCAGAGATCAGCCTCTCTCCCAGTGACCTTCAGTCAAGGTCACCTCTGTACTCAGCGCAGCGGAGGGAGGGAGTGCGAGTCCCGGAACAGCACACAGCGCCCTCCCTCCGCGGAACAGCAGCAGGCTGGTCCGACTACTGCCCTGCCCCCCGCGAGCGCTCGGTGTCCAGCGGGCACGTGTGGAGGAAAACCCAGCTGAGCTGACCCGCAGAGCAAGACGGGAAGGTTCCTGGGAAGAGGAGGCAGTCTGACCATTACCTGGCCCAGCCCTGCGCCGCGACCTCTGACCTCCCGACCGAGAGAGAGAGGGAGAGAGGGAGAGGGGAGAGACGAGCAGCACCAGTGAAAATACGACCTGTACCTGCCCTTCCTGTTTATAGCACACCTCCCCGCCGCTCCTGCAGCAGACACAGACACAGATGTGTCGGACAAGCGCTTCCAGGCTCTGCGCGTTGGCAGCACATCCTGTTCCATCTCCAGCAGCTGCGGCGCCGCGGCTCTCTGGCGCCCCCTGCCGGGCCCCTGCCGCACTGCGGCTGCGCGGTGACGTCACAGCGCGGGCGACGGCGCGACCCGCTGCACTGATCGGAGTTCACGAAAATACCAAAACAAAACAGACACCTCTGCTTTAGTCATTCATTCAGCAGTGATCTGCTAATGAG